>NW_015151116.1:318642-325954 GCF_000732505.1 Cyprinodon variegatus
GAGACAATTTTGGTTACATTTACACTTGCTCATATTTTCCAGACAAAAAGTAAACGGTGCATCTCCCAAATGTCCCGGCCGCAACAACGCTTTTATTGGTTCCGCTATCAGGACGGAACCAATAATGGCAAGCCGTAATTTTTTTTTCATAATAAAAAAAAAAAGGTCAATTTTAATGTTTAATTTAGATTACAAAAATAAATCATAATAAAAATAATCCTATTTATGATGTTTTACAAATTAAGACCTACGAAAGACATTTTAATACCAAGTATTAGTTAGTTTTATTTTGAAGAATTCAGTACTTTTTAAGACTTTTTAAGGACCCGCGGGAACCCTAATATATATATATATATAAAATGTGTGCAGATTATTTCCTGTTTCAATATCTAAAAGTAAACATGATTCTTCTTTTTTATACCTGGCATCCAGCAGCAGTGACAGTGCAGCCAGGAGGCCACACCAGCTGGCATTGACCATCTCCTCCCAAACCAGGTGGGACCCTGAGAAGCAAACAAGTTGGAGAATTAAGATGTGCTTCTATGTTAATATAAAATGTAAACAAGTCTTAGAAGTTTCTAAATGTATAGAAATGCTCATGCCTTTTACTCTTTTGGAGAGACTGGGAACATAACTAAGTGTAATTTCCTCTAACGCTAAGCCAAGCCTTCCCCAGAAATCTGCAAAGAAATCCAAACATGCTTCTCCCCACCTGCCTCTGGCTTCCACTCCTGCTCAGGGTGAGTCTCCCTGAATTCTGCGGCTGCCTCCTCCTCTGTGGTTAGTTCTCTTTCAATCATGGAGGTGATGCCCCTCACCAGGTCGAGCAAGGCGCTGAAGGCCACCGACATGGCATAACCCTCCGGGATGGACGGAGGCTCAACCTTGTCCAACATCTCCAAGCTGGGGGAAAAAGTCAAGACCAAACCAGATGTTTAAACAGAGAACAGTTAGTTTTACTCACCAGCAAAGCAGATATCTAGATTTATTATTTCCTCCAACAAAAGCAATAGAAGCCTATTAATTGTATCTTTATGTTTTCAGGTATTGAAATCAAAAGGAAACTATGGTTTAGACTCAGATATATTTATTTCTACCTTTGTTAAAAAAAACTGAAAATCATTTCCACCTTTATAGATTTAAAATAAACTCACATTGAAATTATACTTTGTGTTCACACTCAGCATTAAAAAAACAAAGGAAATGCTGATTTTGTAAAAAATCTTTTTAAAATCAATCTACACAAAACTTGTATTATTAAAACTTCAGTATTACTTTAAAGAAGTTTCATGGAACTTCTAAAAAACTGATCCATGAAACTATGAGTGAATGAATGACACCTCTAACTAGTCTGGGCAAAGTTTATAGTTCCAACCTCACAGAGGGGTGAATTACTTTAAAGATTCATTTGAAATCCGCTAAATTTATGAAGTCACACTGTTGAATTTTAAAATCTCCATCAGCATGAAACCCTGCTGTTTTACGCTACTAAAAAACCTTAATGGACTTTCGCATATTTTACCAGGAGTGCCACTTAATGCTAATGTTTGTAAGAGGATTGTTACTCAAATAACTCTTTTATGTAATTATCCCCTGGATGGAAAGATAACCATGATCAGGAAACCATGTCAAAGGAAATCAATGGATCCTCTGAATTTAAGGTTTGCTAAAAGGGGCCATGAAGGTCAACCATAAAGTCTTTAAAAGTTGTTTTCTGTTCTGTTGAGTCTTATTAGAATTTAAAGAAGATGGCAATTAATGGTTAGATTAGATTAGACTAGATGAGCTTTATTGACCTCACAGCGGAGAAAGTCACTCGTCACATATTGGCATAGAAGTTACAGAAGGTGCAAACAAGGAGGAGAAAAGGTGCATTAAGAATAAACAATATATATACAGTATATCAAGATAAATAAGGATTAATAAAATTAATAAATAAGGATAAATAAGGATTTTGCCAAGGTATTAATCTGTCGATGACAGTTTTGTTTAAAATCAGATATCAAAAGTGGCCTTAAAGAAGATTTTATTGAGAATTGAAACCAGGTGAAGCTGAAACATTAAGATCTGGACAGAGAATATTCAGGGACCAAAACGCTTCAACAGAATTCAAGTTTAATGTGTTGTTCTTTCAGCTCATTGCATGTGATAGAATCTGCATACTCAACTTAACTTTTAATCGATTACTAAATGAGTGAAGTTTATTTTAATGATCAATTAATAGCCTCAGTCCTATTTGCAGCTTTTAAATGCAGCATATATGTTCAGTGTTGTGAATGAATGCGCTCAATGAATGGCGTTCACTGAATACGTTCATATTTCTGGTGAACAGTGAACTAAAAGGACCAGTTTTGAAGTAATGATCATAAACTAGAGCGACAATAACTCTGACAATAATGAGCGACACACAGAGCTCACGTTCAGGTTCAATTGATAACAACACTTTTCAATTCAGTTTATTTATATAAAAAAAAATTTACAATTCAACCAGATATTTACAATTCAACCAGACCATAGAGTCAAATTGATTCAAAGTTTCCCATCGATGGAAAACCAGTTGATTGCATCGACTTATTGACGAAGGGAATCTCTCACAATCCCTTTTCATTGGATAATGTCAGGTTTTACGGCATATAATACAGCAACCAGAATGACGGGGCAACATGTCTACTGCTAGTCTATGCGGTTCAGACTCATCTACTGATATTTCTGATGCCAGTTTTGCAGAGTGTGGGGCAGAGTTTGATGAACAAACTCAGACAGAAAGAAACTCTTCACATTTTGTGCAAACTGTGCCTAACGGGACTTAAACAAATCCATACGTCAGCCGAGTCCACTTCAAGTTTAAACCCACACATCAAGCTTTTTATCGTCTTTACACTTTGACAAATACAGAGCAACGAAATGATCTTTCTGCATTTAACCCATCCCCTTAGCGAGTAGTAGGCCACTCCCCACCACAATTTTAACATAAAGTTAAAGCATCCGAGCTATCTTTGTAAATAACTGCTACTGAATGCAAGAAATAATTTTTAATATAGATCTTTTCAGCAGAACCTAAATGTACCCATGGATGTGGGAAGTGGGGGTGCTGCAGCATCCCCTAGTGGCGAGAGGGAGATAAAAAAACAACAAAAAACAAAGTACTAAAAATACTTTGCACAATTTATACATTTCTTATAAATATTATAGGAAATTATTTTGAATTTTTTAATTTACCATTACATGTATTTCGATTTTATTTGAATATTTTTGAGGCCTAATCAACACAAGTTTATGGAAGTTATGTTGTTATGGCATCATCAAGCAAGTTAGTGGTCGCCCAGTAAAGAGGTATCCCACTCGCACCAACAGACTGGTAAATTCACCCCCCGAAAGGCATTTCTGGAGAACTGTTCAATAACGTTTAAATAGCATAATAATATAATTATTTCCTTGTGGTTTGCTTAAAAGGATTTTGGATCTAATAGTCACATGTGACACAACAGACCCTGATAGCGTGCACTAAAGTGTAAATGACAAAAACATAAAAGTGTTCACAGCATCCCCTGTTCAAAATGACTCCCAGCGGCCCTGAATGTACCTGTATGTTACTGAAGTTCTGTGTAATTTGGTTAAATAAAGGCTTCACTGCACATACAGAATACTGAAACTGCATCCAGTATTTTCCATTTCTTTCTATGTATTATTATCAGATATTTAAAATATAAAGTTCTATTGTGGAGAACTTTGGCTTAATTTACCAAATGAACTTGAACTAGTTCATTTATAGATTTATGAACTTGTATATATTGTTTTAGTTAACTATGAATGTGAGCTAGTTCCTTTTCATCAGTGTGAACTGAACTTTGAGCTTGTTCTTTTTATTTATAAACTGGCACAACATTGTCTACGTTGTCAGTCCTATGGTTAAAAAAATAACATGAAGAAAACCCTTACTAGGTAGCCTTGGCACTGCCCTGGACACTGACAGTCATGAGGGGGATCCAGGTACCACGGTACTCGAACGCAGCCTGTGTGGTGAGGGTACTGCTGCCCCCTCCTGTGCCTGGACCACCCTGAGCAGTGCCCTGAGTCCCTGACCCTGAACCCCCTAGAAAGAAGACAATTTGTTTACTGTTTGAGAGACGTTAAACAAATGAACTTAGACTCCTTCTAAAATCTCAACTTTCAAAGAGCTTCTGAAGATTTCAGAGATTTATCTGTGGAACCAACATAACCATGGAGGCAATAACTAACCAGCAGGTGCAGTGGCAGCAGCAGCATTGCCGGCATTTGGGACAATAAAGAGGGACTGGATGAAGGATCCCAGGGCGTTAACAATGTCTCTGAACACCTTGGTGGAGTGCTGCTTCATGTCATAAGACTGACAGAAAGAACTGGAGAAGGAAAAGAGCAATCTGTTAAAAACAACCCAGGGAACCAGCCAGAAGCACATTTGATAAACTATTCTAAGCTAAAACCAGCAGCTGGTTCAGCAGCGTAGCTACATCCTGCTAAACAAACATCTCCAACAATAAAACAGGTTCCATCTGACTGCCAGCGTCTGTGGATGCGGGCATGTTTACCATAATAAATGTGGCTGCACACACAGCCTGTGGACTGACTCTACAGCCACCGCTCTGAGCCACTGAGGCTTTTCTCCATCTAGAAACTTCACTAGCAGAGACAGGAAGATCTCACATTCAGTCACCTGGGAAAGAGACAAGAAAAAACAGAAAGATTTTATAGAACATCGATGGTTTTAAAGGAACCAAAACCCCTAAACAAAACCTTCAGTTCATCTAGGATCATTAAGGCTCACTTTGCTTGTGTTTTAGGATTTTAATGAAGTCCTGACCTTTCTTGAGTTGAACAAACTTAATATGAATTAAAGAAACATGGAGGTTCAACTCTACTCAATTATAGGTGAGGTTATTTTTCTTAAAATCAGCTCCAGATAGAACTAGACCTTCAAATTAAAACAGATCCGACCCATTAAGAGAATTATTCTTGTGGTTATGAAAAATCTTTATTACTTAATCAGTCAGTTTTTTAAAAACTTAGCGGTTGAGCCCTCACCAGTAAGCTGTAGAAGTGTTTAATGAGGACTGAAACCACCCGCAGTAACCTCATGCAGATTGGGAAGTAGGGTTTCTCCACAGGGGCTGGTGGCACGGCGGTGCTGGTGCCCTGCCTGAATTTGATGTTGGGCGAAAACAGCTTAATGACCAGAGGGCACACTCTTTCCTTCAACAGGAAGCTGAACTCCTGGTGCTGGGGGACAAACAAAGACAGCAGAGGACATTGAATAAAAGCAGGCGGAGAAATGAGCACCAAATTAACAGTTTCAAACAGAGATGGAGGGCGTACCTGTAGGAAAACGGCAGGGAAATCATTCAGGACAGACTCCAGCAGCTCCAGCCCAAATGTGCGCGTCATTTCTGTCATGCCCACTAGCCAGTAGGGGGCATCAGCATTCACCAACTGGCACAGGTCCTGTGGGCAGAAGCATCCAATACAATGGGAAGCTGTTTCCAACTTGCAGAAACAGTAGAGTGACTAAGCTCCGCTGAAGCAATAAACATCCTCACACAGAGGGACAGTGTGGGGGAGAAACCAGAGCCAGGGGGCTAAAAGACAAGCAGCTATTGAAGAACCATTGACCACAGTTAGGGTTTAAAAGCCACATAATTAGGATGATAAAACTAGACAGTTTGATTCAGATAGTTTGAATTGAAGGAAAACTACATGGCGTGTTACTGCCTCCTGGTGGACTAACCTGGAACAGCATGTATGCATCCTTGGCGCTGGGTCTCAGGGTACTAACAGACCGCCGGTTAGTGTTTCCTTGGACAGGAGGAGTCTTCTCTACGATGCCTTAAGTCCAGAAACAGAACATGGTTACAACAAAATGCCTGAGCAGCACTAAATAAAATGGAGCTTTTAAGCAACATAATTAAAACTAATATCTCCAGTTAGACTTAAGCAGTAAAAATGTTGTTTAGATGTTAAACAATATTTAAAATTCTTGCTAAATAATGTGCATGTTTTTTATCTACTCCACTTCTGTTTCAAATGGCATCATCTATCATCCAAACCTTTAAATCTCTCGTCTTCAGCCACCATCCTCTCAAAGACGACAGTGACGACCTGTCTGACGGTGGCGGCCGCTGTGTTGTTGGTGATGTTGTCCTTGGTGAAGTGAAGACGAAAGCACAACACAATGGCCTGCGCAACAAGAAAGACGTCTAAAATAAGCGCCATCGAAAGAACATTAATGCACACATAATCTATCACTGACTAATTTAGAAGTTTAAACTCCCCCTGGGAGTAAAACATCTCAAAGAAAGCTTCCTATGAGGTGTGGAAAGAAATTAACCTCAAAGTTTCTACATTGTTCCCAAAAGTGAGCATGAAAAGGTTTTTTTCACACTAAACCAACCTGGACTCCTTGTTGGGGAACAAGCTGAATTCGAGCCCCAAATGACCAAAGCTACATTGATTCCAAAATAATCCAGGGAATTAAATTATTAGACCTCCTTTGTCATCAAAAAACTAGTTATGTAATAAAGCAAAAACTCCTGTGTGTATCATAGGTCTAAACAGACAGGAAATAACATATGGAATGTCATAAAAGCTGTATTTGGCAGCACAAAACAATGACAAATGATTTTAATATAGTCAAGTATAAAGTGAGCCATTCTGATTTGATCATTATGTTTGTTAAACCAATTGTACCTGAGGTTGTACCAAACACCAAAATTAACCACACAAAAAGGAGGTCTAATAATTTCTATTATGTGTGCATCTGTGTATGTACATCAGTAACTGTGTCAGAGCAACATTTTTCTCTCCTGGCATCACATCCTAACAATTGGCTGTTATGAAAACTTGTATCTATGGCAATGGTGTCAAAAGTACATTTTTGTTACTTAAGTAGAAGTATAGATACTGCAGTTTAAAAACACTCTGGTAAAAGTTGAAGCATCAACTTGACCTCTTTATTCAAGTAAAAGTGAAAAAGTATGTGCTCCAAAAACTACTAATAGAATACATGTATAAGGTAACCTTAAAAAAAAAATAAAATAAAATAAAAAAAAAACAGCCAGCTGCCACTATATGATTAAAAGCTCAATTTTTCAACTATTTGGAAAAATCCTCTGAGATAGGGCCAAGGATGAGGGAGGTCTTGTTGGTCTCCGTCTCCCGATACGCTCTCACCTGTGTCCGACCTTTCAGACATTTCAACATCTTTTTCTGAATCTGACATTGTAGCATGGCATAGACCAGTGGTTCCCAAAGTGTGGGGCGCGCCCCCTAGGGGGGGCGC
>NW_015151116.1:330089-333876 GCF_000732505.1 Cyprinodon variegatus
CAGACTGGTTTCTTGAACATGACAATGAGTTCACTGTACTCAAATGGCCTCCACAGTCACCAGATCTCAATCCAATAGAGCATCTTTGGGATGCGGTGGAACGGGTGATTCGTATCATGGATGTGCAGCCGACAAATCTGCGTCAACTGTGTGGTGCCATCATGTCAATATGGACCAAACTCCCTGAGAAAAGCTTCCAGCACCTTGTTGAATCTATGCCACGAAGAATTGAGGCAGTTCTGAAGGCAAAAGGGGGTCCAACCCGTTACTAGCATGGGGTACCTAATAAAGTGGCAGGTGAGTGTAGATCCTCAGGTTGAACCGTGCCTGCATACCTGCACACTAAAAAGCTACTTATACATTTTCTCAGCCAATGGTTTCCTTGATTACACAGAAAATAAATCCCTGGGAAATTACAGACAGAGCAGACAACAGATCCTGGTCTTATTGAAGAGCTGCATCACTTAGAACTTTTACAAACAATCAATAAAAGTGTTACAGGACTACTCAAACATATTTGATGCCTCCCTTCCTGTACTGTAATATAGTGTAAAGCGCTTCGATCAAGTCCTCTGACTTGAAGACGTGCTATATAAGTACAGGCCATTTACCATTCCTGCTTTGACAGAAGGCAAAACTATGGAAGTAAATCTGTGCCACTGGGATTTAAATGAAAAATGTCACTGAAATATAAATGTTGTATGTTTGTACTTACTCTTTATGTGTTAAAATATATTCAGAAAACATTTTCAACCTAAAAAAAGAATTGTCACTATATCTATATAGAGTTACCTGTTTTTTTTTTTTTTTCAGTTTGACTTTCCAGTGTTAAAAAAAGCAGCATGTAAAAAATTCAGCCTTTCAAATTTCAAACTCAATGTTTTCAGCAACTAAGATCAACTGGCTCTATTTCACTGTGTTAAATTCAGAGTCTAAATTCAATGTAAAAAGGGAAAGGTTACTTCAGGTCAAAAACATTAGCAATGGATTTGTGGTGTCCAACAAACAGCCACTAGTGACAATGACTTTTTCTTTAGGTTGAAAATGTTTTCTGAATATATTTTAACACAGAAAGAGTAAGTACAAACATACATTTATATTTCAGTGACATTTTTGATTTAAATCCCAGCGGCACAGATTTACTTCCATAAAAACATTCCCTCTTCTGTAGGATAACTGAGATCAAGATGAGACTATGTAAACTCAAAGACAGACTTCACCTGGAAAGCTCAATAGTTACAAATTGTCAGCATGTTCAGGACATTTTTATATCCTGTTTTCCTCTCACACTTTTAAACACAATCTGAACCACAAGAGAAATGCATTTTTTTGTTGTTGGTATTTTCAAGATAATAATAACTGAAGATCATTGATCTCATAATGGAGAAATTCACTTCACTCCTCTTGGGGCGCAGTGTGCTGCCAATCTGAGGCGCCTGGGGAGCAATCAGGGGTTAAGGGTCTTGCTCAGAGACCCAGAGTGTAGGCTGTTGGGACTGAACCGGGTACTTGCAACCTTCTCAGAGCACAAGTGCGCTGCTCTAATCATTAGGCCCCCTTCGTAGGGGGATCCACCACTTCAGAGGCGTGCACAGACATTTTGGGGGGCAGGTGCTCAGGAGGGGGGGAAGGGGACTTTTTAGCGCACGTGGAACACTTAATTATATAAAAAAAATACATGCATGTTGAATGAAATTTGACTTTTATTTGTAACATTCTCTAAACGTGAGTTTTCAATGGAAAAAAAGTCACACCACCAACAGAACAGACTAAAGCGTACTACTTTAAAGTAGCATGCTTGCTCATCTTTCTTCTTCTTTCATCTGGCTCATCTCCCTGTTTTCCGTCACCCATCTGCTCTCCCTCATCCTGGTCTTTTTCTGTCTCTGTGTTTTCCCTGAACTCTTCCTCATCTCATCTCCTGTCCTGGTAGATGTTGATGGTATAGAGCTTCCCTGCTGTGACTGGCTACAATATAATAATAACAACCATCATGACAATAATAATAATAATAATAATAATAATAATAATAATAATAATAATNATATTGAAGCGTGGTCTGCGCTACACGCTGTGGGTCTAGATACGGCCAAGGCGGCGAGGAAGTGGGGGCGAGTTTAGTCCGACAACGGAGGGACATGAGGGCCAAAAAGAGCGGAGATCCAGGTGGAAAAAGGGTCCCAGCGTTCTCGTGCACCTCGCTCTTCTAGCGGGTCAAACTTCATGAATTGTTTTCCGCAATTTCGGTCATAAAATCAAAACAAGCCAGCCTCCTGTCTGCGGCACTGTCTGCGGTCAGCTACAATCTGGGAGAGGAGCAGCGGAGGGTCTCTCAAGGGGGCGGGACGTCTGGAGCCGAGGTATTGCATTACAGTCATTGCACTGATTTTCTGCAGTATTTTTTGATGCAAGACTTTTAAGAATCTATAATGCAGGGGTATTATTATTTTTCAGTGAATGAGGTTTTAATACGAATAGGTGGAGTGCAACTTTTCTACTTCTGTTTCTAAAAAACTGCATAACGATATTACAGCTTTCATTGATTTATTTAAAATTTGAAACATTGTCTAGCTTGTTAGGTAAAACAAAAAGTAAACCAATTAATTGAATCGAATCGTATCGTGCAGTATTCTTGAGTTTCGAAAATAATCGAATCGTTGGGTCAGGAAATCGATACTGAATCGAATCGACATGATGGATGTGATTTACACCCCTAGTAGAAGGCTAGATAGAATTGCAGCTAGCATGTAGATCCATGCATGATAGTAGAAGCAAGAACTTTTTCACTGAAAGATTACAGTAAAGTGATGAATCCATGGACTCCAGAAAAGCAAACTTTCAAGGTCAGCAAGTTGTCAGCAAAGGATTTTCATTTACCATTAGATTTGTAGAAAAGCATAAACGCAAACATTAAAGAAAACTTAGAGCTTTCTTTTTACCTTTGAAAGAACTTCGTCATGAACAACAGTGTTGGTGGTTAACAGGACCAGGACAGTCTGTAAGAGTTTCAGCTCCTCCAACCCGTTTTCCATCAGCTGCCACAACATGTTGATAATGTTTCCTGCTGCAGCCTGATACATAAACACAAAAGACAACAGAGGAAACTTTACACTTTGGGAAAAACATGCAGGCACATCAGCTCTGAACTGTATACTCTACACCTCAGGGCTCCTGTCATTGCCCGAATAATGAGCAGAGACACAATAGAGGGAGCAGCTGTTAGCAACATCCTGATGGAAGCCGAAAAATATCAAACACCAGACTGAGCCATCTGTAACGGCTGATACCGATTTAAAACGATTCTGCATGTCACACAATCCTAATTATATGTGAAATTTATTGAGATACAATTAAACAACTGACCTTAAAACCTTAAAACTCGATCGGCAGGTTGGAAAAAAAGAAAAAGTGATTTTCTTTAATTCCCTTCTATAAAAGTAAGACAGCTGAAGCTGAAGCCTGTTCTATATTCTGATCTGTTGTGGTTTTGGCTTAATAAAATTCAAATAAAGACGAGGGACATATGCCGTGATGCAGAGATGAAAACTTTTTTTTTTTTTTTGCTTCTATCAAAGAACCTGAAGGTCTACTAAAACCATATTGGTCTCAAAATGTCTGCAGAGCAGATTCTTCCTGCTGTCACTCCTAGATCTCTATCCTAGTCAGTTCACAACAAACCTGCTTTTATTTTCTTATTTTAAACATTTCTGGCAGCCCTTGCCTTTTTTTCCCTGTTCACATCTCAGCACAGAGCTCTCCAGGGGCTTAGATGGCAGGTTGACAGTCT
>NW_015151116.1:335905-338670 GCF_000732505.1 Cyprinodon variegatus
CCGTTGGATTAACAACAAAATAAAAGTTTTTCTTTGGTTTAACCATTGCAGTTAAAAAAAATCCAAAAACGTATCCTTTTTTCATTTTTGCAAATGCCGTTTTTCTAATTTCGTTTTAAAAACGGAAAAACAAAAAACTACATGCTTGTTTTGTTTTTTTGTTGTTTATTTCGTCGTTTATAAATGCAAAAAACCAAAGAACGAACCATACACGGATTGTTTACTTCTGCACTAAAAAGATCAGCTTTCAAAATGTTGTTTACAGCATCAATTGAAATCCTGTACAGTTCTCTGTCCTTACCTCAGACACTACCTCATGAGACATGAGCCTCTGAATGGCAGCCAGACACAGCTGGGTGATCTTTGGCTCCTTGGTGCCACAGCCCATCAGAAAAGGCTGCACCACCTCTGAGCTGTTCTCCTTCAGAGCTGCAAGCAAACAGACACAAGGAGAGGAAAATCAGCAAAGTCAGCTGCTAACAGAAATACGCCGTGTGATTTCATTTAATAAAACGTCTCCAAGATCAAAGAAAAAAACACAAACATGTACGAAGAGAAAGAAAGAACCCCAAGCTTATATTATGAAACTTTAAAACGCACAATAGAATCATCAGGTAACTAGAATCTGAAGCTTTTCAGCTTGATCGTGCCAAACTGGTCAGGAATATTCTCCTTTTCTGATTATTGCTTGGACCCCGCCTCATACCACCAAGTCAGTTACAACAACACTCTTTGGTATAGAAGTGGTTACCGAATGAAGCATCAACTGAAAAGCAGAATTTGTTATTTAATAAGTAAACTGCAATTCAAGGACACATTGAGGCTGCTGTGGTTCATTCAGCCTGTGAGTCACTTTGATTTAAAAAAGTCGTCTCCTTCAACTAAACAGTTGGGAATTTGTAATACTTTATCATATCCCATCATTTTAATACCTAATAATACAATATCCATCTACATGAGAGCATTATTAAAGAATTGATTGATTAGATGCTGTGATCGTCAATCTGCAGATACCGATGAGCTCCAAATATCCTGATAGAACTTAAAATAATAGCACTTTACATGTAGTAGTTGGTGATTTAATTAATAGATTGTAGATTATAATCTTGCAACATGTAATTTACCTCAGTTGACTTATTCTTCAAAAGCTATATAGGTTAGCTGGAAATTGGGGGCAAATACTTGTAAATTAAAGGGCATCCCAGGAAGAAAAATTTAGAAACCACTGCATTGATGCGATATCTATGTAATCTGACACAATGGAGCAAAAAGAAACACGACCAAAAAGTTCAAATTACGTTTTTTTCCTAATAAAAGGGAATCGGTTTAATAAAAGTACAGCTTCCATGGTATTGCTACTTATGCATATGTTTTTTTTTTTAGAAAAAAATTTCCCTGTTTTATTAAAATGTACCATTATACACAGCATAAAATCAAGATCCTGACACTAAACACAAATGGCAGTTAAAGGTAAAGGTCATGAAGTGACGAAAGCACAGCCCAGAGGATTTTTTGGCTGCAACGAATGTTTCATTTTGCTAATAGCTTATCCCATTAAGCCCAGAGGGTTTTAGGGGCAAATTTCCTCCTGAAATTACATATCTGATTAAATCAAGTGAAGCTCCAAAGTTTTAACACTTTATAGAGAAGGTTAAAGTTTTTATAACTTGCATACCCCCCTCCCCGGACGAATAGGTTAAAGCACATTTGTTCCACAAAGGTTTTAGTGGACAGTGGCGCAGATGGACCTACAATTTTGGCGCGGATGTGCCAAAAGTGTCCAAAAAAAGTTCTAAATACATTTTTTTCCTAATAAAAGGGAATCTGGACAAATTAAAGCGCAGATTTCTATGGTATTGCTTCTTATGCATGTTTTTTTCAAAAGATTTCCGTGTGTTTTATTAAAATGTACCATTATACACAGCATAAAATCAATAAACTGAATAAAAAATTAGATGGATATTTTTCTACTGATTACAAGATACTTATGTCCAACTGTATCATGAAAAATAGCCAGAAAAAAAGTAGAAGTTTTTCCGCTGTAACAGTAATGTGTATTAGTAAAGTGCGGCTTATAAAGTTTCCTAAATCAAATCCACATGCAGTAGTTAGAGTGAGGAGAGGGTGTGTGGGAAACAGGATTCATTGTAAAGTTGTTTTATTACCAGATCAGCAATATTTCCTACTCCATGTATGTCTCCCAAACTAATATTAGTTAGTTGAAAATAGAACTTTACTGCAAACTTTACTTATAAAGCAGATCTATACCAAGCATTTCCTCCTCGTCAAAATGAGAGCTGTTTTCTGAACCATTTGGTCTGATAAATTACCCCCAAAAAATAGATTTATAACGCAGGGGTATTATTATTTTTCAGTGAATGAAGTTTTAACCAATTAATCAAATCGAATCGTGGTGTATTCTTGAGTATCGAAAATAATCGAATCGTTGGGTCAGGAAATCGATACTGAATCGAATCGCCATGATGGATGTGATTTACACCCGTAGTTTAGATATACATTAGATATACATTTTACTTTTAAAATAAATAAAGTAAATAAATAATAGGACAAAATGTCAAAGCTCAAAGATTTAAAAGATCCAGAGATTTAAGATCAGCTAAAAAAAACATCTGATGAAAAGTTGTTATTTATCTGAAAAAGGATCCTCTATATCTTAAAGCTACAGTGTGTAATAATTACAGGGATATACAGTCAGAAATGTAATATATTATACATAACTATGTTATTTATCATCATCTACGAGC
>NW_015151116.1:338903-341808 GCF_000732505.1 Cyprinodon variegatus
GCTCGTAGATGATGATAAATAACATAGTTATGTATAATATATTACATTTCTGACTGTATATCCCTGTAATTATTACACACTGTAGCTTTAAAAACTAGTAAAAGTCATATTTGGTTTGTGAATAGCCATGAGGCACAATCAAACTGTAGAACAAAATGCTCATGCATCCTCCAGATACAGAGGGGGCTGTTATGTTCAACAGAGGAAATGCCTGCCATGCCTCATTCCATGACAGTATAAAAGCTGCACTTGTTTTAAAATGCAATGAAAGTATTTTCTGTTGGTTTTGCAATGAGTTGAGATTGTGATCCCACCCCCTCGGATCAGTTATTTCACAATTTCACTGTACTCACATTATGACTTGATGGTCCTTAAATCTATGAAAAGCTGCATGCACTTCATTTAACATTCATTAACTGGTTGAGGAAGCATTTTGTAGTCAAACTGAAATTTAGAGCAAAAGATTTGACTGAAGGCTGTGGAAGATCAGACCTAGAGTTTTAAAAGACTACAAGAAGGCACCTCACTCCCTTCATTTCTGTCAGTATGAAGCTCCCAACTCTCATTTTGCCATTTCATCTTAACCACTGGGCTAAACTGGGCATAGGCACCAAGGAGCAGGGAGTCCATCTAATTACTAAACCTTTGGGATGTAATACATAACTGACTTACAATTAAAGGTATGAAGGACAATCTTTCATTTGTGGGTGGGTCATCTAAATAATCTTTAATGGTGAGAAGAATAAAGAACAGCCTTCCTCTGGTTCTGTTTGCAAATACTGACACTCAACAAACCCATTATGCTATCATCTGAATACAGCCCATTTAACCGCCTGTTTAAAGATGCAGCACAAAATCTCTCCTAGCAATGAATGCTGGATTATACTTAAAACTAGGGACAATATTATTATTGGAAATTGGTCCAATATTACCCAAAAAAAAGACCTGATTTTATCGGCCAACATCTGAAATCTGATATTTTCTTGCTGAAAGAAACACTCTGCTTCTGTAACTCATTGGTTCTTTTTCCATGGTTCCGGTGTTTACATAACTTTTGTTGTGAACTTTTTCCCCTGTTTTAGTAATATTACTTCATCAAGACTACTTACTTCATCGCGTTAAAATAACTAACAAAACCTGGTATAATTTGTGTTAATATTGCATAAGTTCAATATCGGTATGCAGGGGTTGACGTTAAGGCTTTCACATTTAATTTATCCAGAAACAATTTTTACTTGCCCAGTATAATGTTTGATAAATATAGTTCCTAATATTCTTTTTTTGTATATATATCAATGAAACATGTTTGTTTTTTGTAATTCAGTATTTTTTAAGTTTCCAAGTTCCTGGTGTGTATATACATGCGTCAGATAATGAACTCAAGCCTACATTACTGTGTTAACATGCTTTTCAATCCTTCCTGCACATTCTTTTCAAGCTAAACTTTGCTTTAAACTGTTGTGTGCTTGGAAAAATATAAATTGTTATGTTAAAAATCTAAAAAAACTTGACAGGTTAAAAACGTACGCTACTGCTACTCACCAATTTAACATGTTTAGCTCTATAACATTTAAATGCACTACTCCAATGTCTAAGAGAAAAACATTGAATTAACATTTTTAATGTATGACCTGCATCACTGTACAGAAGACTGCCATATGATAGAAATATTTACACTGTGCGCATACAATTATTATTAATATTTAATCATTTATAATCTAGCGTGTATTATAGTATAGATTAAATTCATCATCCAGCTGCTGCTCTGCAGAATTCTCTCCCCAAGAGCTGAATCACGCCATCTAGAGGTAAATCATGCGGCTTTTTCAAATCACGCGAGAATGTGTACAAAACAACAAAGATGGCGCCGGCAACGCTTATGGGTCATTTTCAGCGAATGTCAGTGATTTTAAAGTAATTTTGAGTGACAAATAACTTTATTTTGCAATCATTGCACTTGCCCGGCGTTCAAATGCAATGAAATTTGTACTCTCCCGACAATAAAAACTACTTGCCCCGGGCGATCGGGCGATGGTTAACTTCGAGCCCTGGTATGTAACGGAAAAATTTAGTTTTATCGGGACACAAGAAACCGAAGGCAAAAGATTTATCACAGATAGAATCAACTTCGTTGAAACAAAGTGGTAAATTGTATGAAAGCGTGTCACAGCGACACACGCTGACTTTAAACGTTCTCCGTACATTGGAAATCAAAAAGTTTTTCCACATATTTCTTTTTTTTTTTCCAAATTTAGAACCCAAATAGGTTCCTGTTTTTTTAAATCTATTAAATATGTATATTTATCAATGTATAAAAAATAGTTTTTGTATATTCAAAAAATTATTCAATATACCTGCAACAATAAATTGTTAAAATATTCTGATATACTTTTTTTTATTCAACATATTGAAAAAAAAAAAAAAGTAGACTGACATGTAAAAATAAAAAAAAACAAGAGGATGTTGCATATTTTTTTTTACATACAAGAGAAAACTAAGGTTTTCCTTTTTTTATTTTGCCATTTATCAATTAATAAATTGTTGATAGATAAGAAAAATCATCTTTAGATTAATTAAATATTAGACAACTTGCATCTCTACTAAACATACATTTAAAATATAATAACCAGAGTGTTTTAAAGCCCCAGCTCTTCTTTTAATACTAATAGTTTGCACCAATGCATTTCTCTAACCAAACATTTGACATGTTTACATATTCAGCATCTCTAAAACCTTCCTCCATGTCAGTTTATTATAAATAAACCCAGATCATAAACCTTTCATTAACGGCTTTTTCAGTCGTCACTCGGCATGGGGTCTGTTTTTTGGTAGTTTCCTTGAAGCACCAGCATGTGTAAATTAATTAGGAGTCTTTTTTGAAAAAAAATCAGGAACAAAGGCATTT
>NW_015151116.1:343411-344415 GCF_000732505.1 Cyprinodon variegatus
AATGAATCAAGTTGAGCACCATCAGGCAAGATGATGCACATTGTATTGAGGTGTGCAAAGAAAAAATGAATGAATAAGTCTATAAAACAAAGGCTTTCACTTTTTTCAGATGGGTTTCATTTGCAGATGCTGACATAACTCTACTCAAAGTTGTTGAATTACTTACTTCAAATTAACCCTCTTTTTATTCAGTTATTCAGTAGTGCTCCTCAGGCTGCAATTCTGTGCAGCTTACCTTAAATTTGTGCTGAATTATTAGAAAAGCAAGGGGTCCATACCCATTTTCCACTTACCTGCCAGGATATCTGTATTTCTGGCTGCAATGGTTTTAATCTTCACAATGCCAGATTCTGCCGCCTGGAGAAAAAAAACAGAGACAGAGAGAGCGCTGATTAATCTGTCAAGGAGAGGCCTCAGCTTCAGCGAGCTGAGCTGTTTGGGTAGGATGTCTGCCAGGTAGAAAGGTAGAAAAGGAGACCATCAAGATACAGCAAGCAAACCAGACTGACAGCTTTAAGCAAAAAAAAAAAGAAAGTATCCTTATCTATAAGCAACAACAAACATGCAAACTTACAGGCTTGTTTGTTTTGTTAAACCTGTGTATCTAACTCAGGGAGAAGGTTCACAATTACTACTTCTTCCCATCATTTTAAAGCCATTCATCTTTACAATTTTTAAGGTTAAAACAAATTTCAAAATCCATTAAGTTACAGAAGAATGAAAGGAAGTTATTAGGGCTAAAACTATTAATGGGGTTAATCATGATTAATCGATAAATTAAATAATAGTCAACTAATTTAGTAATCGATTTATCATTAACTGGAGAATAGAGACTGTAAAATATGCATTTTGCTGACAGAGCGACCCGATCGGAGAAGTAATTATAGCAAGATTGTAAAATAATCTTAGTTTAATGACCAAGATTTTACCAGGTGGTTTACTCTGTTAGTCTGTTCTCAGGGTTCCTACAGCGTAAGGCAAGTTAAATTCAAGACTTTTTAAGA
>NW_015151116.1:345972-353809 GCF_000732505.1 Cyprinodon variegatus
TTAAGACCTACGAAAGACTGATTTAAGACATTTTAATATCAATTAAGGCCTTAATTTTATTTTGAAGAATTCAATGCCTTTTAAGACTTTTTAAGGACCCGCGGGAACCCTGGTTCTATCTAGAACTCCTCCGTGGAAAAGTTTTTGTTTCACCTGGTTTAGTTTTGTTAAAAAAACTCTTTAAGGAACCTTTGGCTATCCGATTATTAATTGATTAATCAAAAATAAACAAAAACAAAACAATCAACAAAAATAATCGATCTGTAAAATAATCATTAGTTTCAGAACTAGCAGTTGGAAAACAATTATAAATATGCATTTTATTTAATTCCCCTGAGTATGAACATCCCTAACTCCGACCTTTGGTGCAACCTTAAAGCAGTGGGATAGAATAGAAAGTGTCTGAACATAGTATAGTTGTTTTACTGCTTAATGTGCTTAATGTTTGTCTCACAAACATGCTTCCATCTGATCCATTTCTAGCTCTGGTTCGGTATTTGGAATTGCCAGTGTCCTAAAGAAAGGAGATCCTCAGTCTAAATGTCAAGTGTTTTGAAGCCTCCAACACAGGGGACTCAAAAGTGTGGCCCCGGGGCCTTTAATTGCTCTTTGAGTATTACTGTGTGACCCACAGCTGCAGTTCAAGAATGGCTTCAACGTCGATTATCCAGCAAATGGAGAATCTCATGAGCAAATTTAAATGTTATTAGATGAAAGACAAAGTATTTTTATTTTATTAGCTGTGGCCTTTTTTGCTATCACCTTAATTTCATGGTAAGTAAGCACCACATACATCCAGTAACATCTTACTTTAAAGCACACGGGGGATAAGCTCTCCATTGAACTTGGCTAAGAACGGAAAGTTTACATATTTGTTGCTGGGAACAGACAAGAAGGAAACAATTTTTAGACAAATTTCATAGAAAACTTTAGAAGTAAAAAGTTCGGAAAACCATCCTTTAGTAAGTCAAGTTTCTGAGAATTTTCAGAATTACAATGGTTATTCTGTCTACTTTTTTTTCATTAAAATACTGCATGCTAACGGCAGTAATGTAGAGGTCAAAACAAAAAGACTTTCATTGTTTAACAGTTGTATTTTACCCGCTGAGCACTTTTATCTTGACAGGTTTGGTGCAGCAGAGCAGAGTTGTATTTCCTCTGGGGCTACCTTGGTCTTAGGTCCAACCATCTCCACATTAACTAACCAGCTTCCCTGTGACTGCTGCCCAAACACAGCATGATGCTGCCTCTACAGTAGGGTTCAGGGTTATTGCGCAGCATTCGTCTCATCTGATAAAAACCTTTTCTGTTGCATGTCTGTTGTCCTCTGCATTGCAAACTCAAATGGAGACTTTTTTTATAACCTTCTGCAAAGCTGGGGGACTTGCAGCTCCCCCACACCTCCATACCTCTCAGCTGTTTTCCTTCCACTTAACATTTATTCAGCCCTTTGTGTTTCACAAATTACCGTATGTAAAATTGTTCAATAGGAAAGAATGCTTTGGCTGGGCAAGGTAAATAACCAATCCCTAAGGTACACAAGGAAAAACTCCCAAAGTGAGTGTTGGTACTTTAAAGTCATTCAGCTTCTATCTTTCATCACATATCTAATAAAGTAACAAAGGCGGCACCGTTTCTGTAATATAAAATCACAAAGCTGCCACAATTAACCACAAGATCAGCTCGCTATGGTTACCAATTCATTTGACTAGGCAGCAGAAAAACAGGGAGGCTAGTGGGTGATCCGTAAAATCAGGCGATTTTCTTTTCCTGACATTAATGGGACTAGTATTTGGAGTAAGTACTGGTGCTTTTTCACAAAGTTCTGCTGGAAAATGGATCATCTCCATAAATCCTCTCGGCAGTGTTCCAAATATCACCCTAACTCTGGACTTGAGATGTTTAACATACCAACACCACCACTAAAGGGGCCTCCAAATAATGTGAAAACTTGGGAAACTCCTCCAAAATCTTGATTGGCTTTGACCTCCAATGCTTGTATTGTCAAGTCATTTCAGCTGCTTGTGGACATTTTTCCACCCCTCTTTTTTCCCTCCACATATTGTTCCAAAAAAATATGCCAGCTTTTCATCCAAATGTTTTTTTTTTGTAGTAACATTGGTGAATTAAGAATCTTCTTAATGTCATTTTTGAGAAACTATAATTTGGGGTTTATCAAAACGAAAACTACAGTGTTGAATTACATTCTTCTGTCTAAATAATCTGTATTATATTTCCATTGCTGAATTGCATAAGGAAAACAAAGGACATTTTTAATAGTTAAATATTTGAGGTGTTCCTCAAAAGTCTTTATTCCAAAACAGCGGAAAATAACGGACGGATGAAGAGATGCGTGAAACAGAGAGAGCGAGGCTGCAGAGGGGGGCTAACTGCGAAGCTAAAGAGAAATTCCCACAGACCTCTGCTTCCATCAATCCCGCTCTCCAACGTCCGCTCTTCGAAAAACAAAATGGATAATTTCCGACTCAAACTCTCTTCAAAAAAGGAGAAATGTAACTGCTCCGCCATCATTCTGACGGAGTCCAGCAGTACCAGACGGTGCTGTTGGCCTGGGGGGGCTGATGCTGTACCGCACCGATAGGAACAAAGAGCTCTGCGTGAATGGAGGCTCCTCTGAGACTGTTCCCAGGCAATCTTTGGCATCTAGAGGGGAAGCTCTGCCCTCTGCAGGTGAAAATGAGGAGAGCACTCTAGATGCTTCCTTGCCAAAAGCTGAAACATCCCCAGCCGGCTCCTCCCAGCCCCCTCCGGCTTCCACACCTTCTCCAACATCGTCTGTCGCTGCTGATGGCACCACTGCTGCTTCAACCACGTCAGCCTCTTCAACCCAGGGGGCTACCATCCTCACAGCATCGTCATCATCGTCCTCTTCCTCCCCTGAGCCAGGAGAGGCGAGTGCTTCAGGAGCTGGAGGCAGTAGTAGCAGCTCAACAACAACTGTTGCTTACCTTATCAAGGATGCACTTTAAGAAATGAAATTGTCTAGAGAGCTATTTTAAACAAAATGCATTTTTGTTTGCACTTGTGTATAAAGAGTGACAAAAAAATATGTCTAAGTCTAAGTTCCTACACTAAAAAGCTGTGAGTCAACATGCCTTTAGATGCTGCTGATGAGTTACTGGGGTTGGGAAGCGGAATGGGAAATGTAAACAAGGTCATAAATCTAACTGGAAGTTCATGTTAGCGACACATTCTAAATATTTTCTAATTAGGTCAGTTATTGCTGTCAGTTAACATTATTGCGTCTAATGACCCGATATTAATCCAACAGACGTTCCTTTTCTTTATAAATTTTCCTCCAGCCCCAAAAAGCTTAAATGCTGACAGAAATACGCCACACAGACTTCACAAAACCACGTGAAAACTGTCTCTCAGTAGCAAAGAAATCAGGAAGCATCAATACTTTCAGTTCCTCTCAGAAGTCTTTTCATAGCGGAGACCCTTGAAGAGGAACTGACCTACATGTGCAAACAAGAAAAAAAAAGGCAACAGTGGCACTCGTCGGGGTGTCCTCTGTAGAAATGCGCCTGCAAAGCTCAGCAGTTTACAGTAGCTGACTTAGCAAGCTGTGAAAAAGAATGTGCTTGTCCGTTCAGGCATTCACATCCAAAAACTGTTCCTTTGTCTCCACAGATGTGATCAATAGGAAGAGAACCAATAAAAACAACGGTTCGCGCTGAAAGCAGCAACATTAATTTATTGATTTTTTTGCATTAAATCCCTGATTTACTTTCTGGTCCTGGAAGTAATATCACAAAAGAAAAGGAAAAAAATAGACAAGAAATCTATGGAAGAAAAACAGCCTAATTGGAATCTGCCTTTTTTAACACCGAATTTTAAACACTGAATTTCTTTAGTCATTTAATTCCTTACACTTAATTTTTATCTGGTAAAAAAAACTCACCAGAAAAAAATTCAGCTGCAAAAATTCAGCTGCAAAAGTGTTGACCAGTTGGTGAACTCAAGCCAAAGCAATCTACACTCGATAGAATCGAGCAGCTTCTAGCCAATGAAATTAGCTCATTTGGTCACGTGACACAACGGCAGTGCTCCGCGCTGTTCCCGGCTGAATGAGGAAATTTGTTTTGTTAAACAGAATTACAAAACGTCAATTAGCTACTAACAAACAACTGAGCCGATCACAGCTAGTACGGCACCCCTGTTTGTTTGCCGCCGCCATGTTGCCTCTGGCCGAAATTAAGAAGAAAAAAAGTTTGCCGCCGGCCGCTTCTTCCGGATCAAACCATGAGCCTTGGCAGACAGGGGTGCCGTACTAGCTGTGATCGGCTCAGTTGAGCGCAGCCGTTGTGTCACGTGACCAAATTAGCTCATTTCATTGGCTAGAAGCTGCTCAACTCTATCGAGTGTAGATTGCTTTGGCTTGAGTTCACCAAAAGGTCAACACTTTTGCAGCTGAATTTTTTTGCAGCTGATTTTTTTTGCAGCTGAATTTTTATCAGATAAAAATTGAGTGTAAGAAATTCAATGTCTAAAATGATTGTGTTTAAAATTCGGTGTTAAAAAAATTCAGTGTTTAAAATTCATTGTTAAAAAAATTCAGTGTTTAAAATTCGAGGTTAAAAAAAAAGCAGATTCCAACAAGACTGTTTTTATTCCATAGAAATCAATATTTTTTTGGAAACTCCATAGTACTGACTGAAGGTAGAACAAAACAAAATTATTCCCATCCATTTACAGAGATCTTTCTTATGTCTCCTGGAGCCATTATGCCCTTTTTAAGAACATTAATTGATAAACTGCATTGTATAAAACAAAGGAGCATTCCAGGGCAGGTTGAGGGTGAAGTATTCTGGACGTTTTGGAACGCAGCTTTCCTCATACGTGGCTGTAAACACAAACTAGCCAGCTGAGCAAAGAAGAGCTTTCAACATAGAAACCAGCCAACAGATCCAAAGCAACTCTGGCAAGGAAGCAGAGATCAACAAGTTATTGAGGAGAGCCTGTAACTATTAACAGGGTGCTCTATAATCTGGTCTTAATAAGAGAAAAGGTTATTGTGGAAACAAAGAATAAGACGTCTTGTTTACAGATTGACAGGAGCAAACACAGATGGGATAGAAATACAAGAAGGAAAGTCTGGCTAAACTCTGAATCCTACATCTCCACCTGGTGGTGGCTGCATCATGCTGAGGGAATGCCATCTTTTAGCAGGCACAGTAAAGCTTGTCAGATTGCCAAACAGGTAAATCCTAGAAGCAAACCTTTTACAGCCTGCAAAACACTTTATAGTAGGGTGGAGGTTTCTTTTCCAACAGAAAATGCCTCAGAAAACGCCGCTGATGCCACAATGGAGTAGTTTCAATCACAGCATCTTTTCTTTTTTCTAAATCTGACTGAGAATCTGTGCCAGGACAGGAATATCTGAAATCGGCGAGCCTGAATTCCAAAGGAAAAAAAACAATATCCTCTTCCTTCCACATTACAATTATGGATTATTTTGATTTATAAAAATCCCAAAATGAGCTTTCAAGCTGTAATGTCAGCAAATAGCAATAGTCAAGCAGTATAAATACTTTCAGGAGGCACTGTATAAACATGAAATAAAGTTGCCCTAATTATTGAAAAACAGCACAGACAAACACTGCAATCTAATTTATCTTTTATTTGATCTTTAATTGAGTAACTGTGTATGAGACAGAGACAAACAGCTACTGTAAGTTGAAACAACAGCCGCTTATATTCTGCTTATTACACATCATGGCCAGTGACCACAGGTTCAACAGAAAACATGAACATCTGTGGACGGCTGGTCTCCACACCGGGGGAAAGGATGCTTTAAAGGAGCCCGAGATTCTGAGGATGAAGAATCAATATTTGAGGGAGTAGCTTCATAATGACCCGGGGCAAGGCTGCAGAACCAACAATGGATGTGAAAATTGTTGTTTGTTTCTGACCGTGCAGAAGCCATCTTATTAACATATCAATCTCTAATGTCCAGGGGCTAAATGTGCAGCAAAAGGACCACAGAGAACAGGGAGCCATGTCTTTTTCTGTCTCTTTTCCTCATCTGAATGTTATCTCCATCCAAGGTTAACAGACCCGAGGAGAAGCATCGCAGCTGGACTGAGCTGATAGACAATATATGAAAAAATGACAGCTTCTTTGTCCCTTAAAGGTGCAGTAGGAGATCTTATCTGACACATTTTTAACATGTGAGTTAAAAATCTCCCCAAAGAGGCTTAGCAAGCAGTGAAATAGAAGGCCTGGAAGTGAAACTAAAATAAATGGTCCTTGCTGCAGTGAGAAATCAATGAGTAACCCCAAGCAATCACAAAACACGGTCCGTTGTACACGATTGGTTCCTGACACGTCAATCATGGTTGTCTGCTTGTCCCTCCTCCCTGTGCGCGTACCCTTACACATGAACGAATCAAGCCCCCAATGCTTCTGCAAGATGCTGGAAGCTAGCCACTGTTAAGCTACGTTCACAACTAAAGCAACAAGAGCAGCAAAAACCTGCTGCTTCATTTTTTTAAGCTTGTACAAGTTTAGTTCTGATGTGCAGCTGAAGCATCTTTGCTGCTCTGGCTGCGCGGTGGAAAAAGTGGGTCTGATGCATGTTGCATGTATTTGCTGTGATCAGAAGGTAAAAAGTAGTTTGAATCTACTTTGAAGTGAGGAAATCCACCTGCAAACTTCATTGTGCAGTCAGTTCATCCAGATTACCATCCTGCCTTCAAAGATTATTTCTCTGTCGAGCAGCTCAGCTCTGTCACTAGGAATCCCATTCAACAGCAGCCTCTGGCCTGGTCGCATCTTCGCAGTTTGCTGCGGCAGCTGGAAAGCATTTTTCATGTACGTAATCCAAACTGCAGGAACCAGGATAATTAAAGCAAACATATTTTGCAAGCAGATTTCGGCATTTTAAGTTAATTTAGGCGTCAATAAAATGTTTCAGAGGATCGATAATAGCGCTCTGCATCATCAGTGCTGCCCCATCTCCCTGCTCTCGACGCACTGGAGGACATTTTGCTGCACCGTGATGAACATCTCGACAGACAGAGTGCGTGTTTATGTGCGGGGTGGTCTGAAGGAAGAGGCATGGTTGAGTATGTTCAAAAGTATAGCTTGGTGGAACCGTTTTTCCAAGATCTCCTACAGCACCTTTAATGGAGCAACACATCTGATCGCAATCCTATACACCAGCAAACCAGCCCAGATGGCATGAAGTCAAGCTAAAGCCACCTTCACCATTGAAAACATCATTTGAATTTCATAAATTCAAAAAATAAAAAAAATCGTATTGTCCTCTAAAAGCTAAAAACAACAAAACAGCAAGTCTTGCAGGAATTTATGCAAAACATGGCTAAAACCTGGGGAGGAATGCTTACTTTAATAACAACAGCAACCACGAAAGATGGCTGCTGCCACTTCATCCTGCATGCTGAATTTGAGCCGTTTAGTAGAGCTGCACAATATTTATGGAACCATAATTACCACTAACATTTCTCTGAGTGCAGGACTACAAAAAAACAAAAAAAAACACAATATCTAGTGGGATAAATCCATATTTCTGACATATTTGGGCTTTAAACCAGTCACAGATGTAACAGATATGCAGGTTAGCCAGAAAGCCGGCTGTAGAGCAGGAAGCAATGCATCGCCTACTGCCACCCCAGCTGCTACGTGACCTCGTAATTTTACCAAACCCCCAGTATTGATGTAAAAAACACATTTGGCACAGTTTGGTGACATTTATGGATAAATGTGCCAAAATGGCCTCTCCGCCTAAGAAATTTCTCACTAATATCATTCTAAATATGATTCATCTGATTGAGTCCAAATTTGGTATATT
>NW_015151116.1:354140-356597 GCF_000732505.1 Cyprinodon variegatus
TACTTTTGTGTGTTTTTGTCAGGCAGAAATTTATTTATACCCCCTGAGGGTGTAAGAGGTTAAAACCTTGATCTGAAAAAAAACACAGAAATGTTTTTGAACTATTACTGAGAGGAGCACAACATCTTCTGTACACAAAATAACTCAAAGACCCCAGGAACCTACTCTGTATGGAAAGCAATTTACTGATAAATACTATTTGCTATAGCTGAAGTTTCCAGATTTCCTTGTTTCATTTTTGTTTGTTTTTCTTCTTTTACACATGGCAGCCATATTTGATTTTAAGGTCCGGATCAGCAACACTACCAAATATGCACTGGGGTCAAAAGTACACACATTTGTTACTGAAGTAGAAGTATAGATACTGCAGTTTAAAAACACTGGTAAAAGTTGAAGTATCAACTTAAACTCTTTACTCAAGTAAAAGTGAAAAAGTATGAGCTCCAAAAACTACTTAAAGTATGAAAGTATAAAGTAACCTTTAAAAACAAACAGCCAGATGCCGCTATATCAATTGAAAGCTCAATTTTTCGACTATATGGAAAATTTCTTGGAGATAGGACCAAGAATGAGGGAGGTCTTGTTGGTCTCCATCTCCCGATACGCTCTCGCCTGTGTCCGACCTTTCAGACATTTCAACATCTTTTTCTCAATCTAACATTGTAGCATGGCATAGACAATTCACCTTTGCAGTTTGAAGAACACCTGCTTGCTTCTGATGATTTCCTTTAGCTAACCAAGGAGTGTTTGCATTACAGGACTCATCCAATCACACTAGTTTTCACTAGATGAGGATGGCACCAATGGATGGCGCACATGACGTGAAATAAATATTTAAAAACATTAAACTGAAGCCAAGAATAACGAGCAACGTTTGTTTTAAAAGTCTAAGGAATAGAAAGTACAGATACTTGTGTGAAAATGTAATGAGTAGAAGTCAGAAGTAGGAAGAAAATGAATTAATGGAGTAAAAGTATAGATACCTAAAAAGTGTATTTAATTACAGTAACAAAGTATTTGTACTTCGTTACTTGAGACCTCTGCAAATATGCCTCTTAAATATTACACTTTAAGTAACCCTCTCTTATTACTCCAACTTGAAAACCAGAAAAAAAAAAAAAAAATCAGATTATAGAGAATAAATTGAACATCATTAAACAACATTTTGCATTTTAGATCTACGCCCTGAAAAACCTTCGGTCTTGTGGTCGTCTAAAGCATTTATTTTAAGAACATTGCGTTTTGGGGTTTTTTGCCAACCAAAAAAAGTTTTACAGCTCGTTCTCATTTCCTTCATCTGTACCACGTTTTTGGATTGTTCAGGATGGAGAGAAAGCCCATGGTAGATGTTAGAGAATCAGAATACAGTGACACCAAAGCAAAGAGGTTGTATATCAGTGATAAACTTATTCTGACCTTAACTCTCCTTTCCTTATCTTGTTATTTTTAAACAAAATACATGTTTTATTATTATTTCTTACTGAAAACACAAGTGTTTTCTTTTTCCTTTATAATTTCGCTCCTTCCTGCCCACGTACAGCCCAGACTCTCCAGTAGTAAGATCAGATGAAGCTATGAATAAGGGATTTAACAGCGCTTCTGATGTTTAGGCAGAAAATGCAGTCTAAATTAAACAGATATGTGGACTAAGCAGACCGGCCTGGATTATGTAGAAGCTGAGATGCGACCTGGAGGACTGAATCGGCTGAATCAGGTAAATGAGGTTGCTCAAAGAATTAAATGCAGTGTGGATAAAAAGGAAAAGTGCTCCAGGTCCACCAGAATAAAACCACAACAGCTTCAAATCAGATACTAATTATTCCCCAAAAGTGTTTCTTTAAGGAATCTGGTCAAGGGTTGGTAAATTATTATCATTTGCAATATAACCACAATTTAAAGACATGCAATCTTCAAATCAGGGTTTTTTTTCCGGACAAGTGGAAGAAACTAGAAGAAAGTTTTTTTTCCATTTTTCTGGAAGAAACTGGAAGAACGTTCTGGTAGTAGATCACATTTTAGAGAACTGGGATAGTTCCTTTGAAAAGTCAGCTTACTATATCCACAAGGCTACATAAGGAGAAATCTTTGAGAATACACACAGTGACACAGATTTTTCTTATTTATAATTTAGTATTAACTAGATGAATGAATTGGTCACTATTGGTTACAAAACTTGCTCAGTGTCCAAACCCCTTTGGTTTATATTGAACCTCACCTCAAGGTTATTACTGGATTTGGGCCTCCTTAAGGCAAAATATTCACCAAAAACAAACAAAACTTTCCAGTAAATTTGAACTTCCAAGTTTCTTCTGAAAGAAAGAATTTCTTCCAGCTGTAAAAAAAAACAAAAAAAAACATGGAACATTCCTGGAATTTAATCTTCTTGCACTCAAAACTTATAATGCTCACACTCAAAACATGCGCTCTCTCTCAAATATTTTCTCTTCTCTCTCAAAT
>NW_015151116.1:358611-359921 GCF_000732505.1 Cyprinodon variegatus
GACTGCTGGAAGAACTGCAGTGGACTGGTGAAAGAAAAGTGAAATGGCGTGCTCAAAGATGACCCTGCACATTTAGAGGATTTTTGGCTCAACCTGCTGCTGTGAAGCAGGATTCTCCACCATGAACAGAATCAAAAATAAATATGGATCCAGGCTCAAAATGAGCTCCTTGATATGTGCTTTAAAATGGCTTTGTCTCCTTTCAAACCCAGGTTTAAAGCCTTGCAGGACAGCATAAAGCCCACTGCTCTCATTAAGCCAGAAAAAAGAAAGAAAATTAAAGCTCAGTTCAGGTGTTTGATCAAATATGTGAGTCAGGAAATTGTCTGTATACCAAACTGATTGATTGTTGTTCTCTACTTCAAAAACCCCTTTAGATTTTAAGTTGGAAAAATGTTTAAATTTTTTTTATTTAAAAATTCAATGTATAACATCGAGACATAAAAACCTAATTTTATTTTTGTGTTAAATTCTGTTTGTTATTTATATATAAATATAAAACAAACAGAATTTATATGACCCACTTTTAACACATAACCTATAAAATAAATAATTTATTGGACCAGACCGATACAAAGACACTTCACCATCTCCAATATTCACTCAGAGAAGAATCTTAGGACCATGATCCTCCATGAGAAAATGCAAAAATTAAATACAAATCATGGCCTCAAATGAAAAAAGTCTGGTGAATTTTGAAGATATAACAAGGTAAATTCAGACAGAAGATGAACAAACCCAAAGTGAGCCCATCCTGTAGATTTGTCACCCAGCTCTCCGGCTCTGGTGGGTCCACTCTCTGCCAGCCTATTGCTTTCATGCTACGTTCACAACAACAGTTACTACAACTGTATAATAAGCAGAGGTAATTCACTTCCTATTAAAAAAGTGACAAAAATGACAACAATACTTTATTTGAAGGGGATGTCATAAACATGACATGCATGGTGAGCGTTAATGACACTATGAGGGACAAGGCTGTCATCTTTAGGTGTCATTCAGCCATCCCAAACTGTTCCGGCTTTTGTGTTTCTTTTTTTGCTGGGAAGGTTCTTTGTTTTGGGGGCTGCCAGCATCCTCATCATAATAAGGGAGAAGTACTTTTATAACTCCAACCACACTGTTACTTTTTAGCTTGGAAGCATGGTCTCTTAATCTCAGAAAAACCAGAGGTGTGTGGCTCAGGGAAGCATCTTTCCCCAGAGAAATGTCTGTTAATATCTGTGTGAACACAAATCTATGCATCACCCTAATCTACAACCTTTCCTGTTGCTGAAAAAATAATAACTTTGGAGCACCTAAAATACCCT
>NW_015151116.1:362149-364271 GCF_000732505.1 Cyprinodon variegatus
ACTTTTATGAAACAGAAAACTAGCATAAAGTCCTTGGGGGGTAAAAAACCCAAAACAAAAACTCCTTGAAAAAGAAGGTTGGCTTTGTTCTAAGCAGCATTATGGTCAAATTCAAACACTTTTTAACTTCATATCCAAATATTTAATAAACATATTTGCTGCGTTTCCATTAGGGGAATTAGTGGGCAGGTCCCATCAGTATGATTATTATTATTAATCGATACATAATGATGTCCGAATGACAGTACATTTCCTTCTATTTGAATTATTGAGTTTTACATCACTTTGGAGGATTGATCAGCGTCTGGCTTACACTAAATGCTCACCTTACAAACATGAAAAACACAAACCGATGGGGAAAAGAAAACTATTTATAAAGCGCCCTACTTGGCTAAGAGAAATTAAATACTAAAATAAAACGATATAAACAAACAAAACAACTGATAGGTGTAGTTATCCTAAAGAAAGAGGAGTCTGTCTGCAGAAAACGCAACAGGGCCCAACGGTTGTTGAGGAAACAAAACAACATTGAAGCAAAAGCCTCCATTTTTCCATAGAGAAATTGAATGAGATAAAGTTTGCCATATTTAGTGGGGGGGCAGCTTCAGGGAAAAACAGGAATTACCTCTTTGACAGGAGGGAATTTCTTCTTACACTCCATGGAGAGAGAGCGCAAGTCCGTCTGCATGTTCTCCAGCAATTTCTTCACCGCTTCGGGACTACTGGTCGACATCTTTGACGGCGTCTTTGACACAAAACCTAAAGAGAACACTAGAGGTTTACGAGCGCAGTCGCCCCCCACCCCTTCACCGCGAAGATATGAGCCGTAGCTGCTTTATTAGTAGCTCCCTTTAGGTAAGAAACTAAAAACGCCGCGGTCCATTGACACCGAACCCGACTCCTCCGCTTCGGGCGCCCCGTGAGCAGGACAGCACCGATGACACCGGCATAGGGCCCCCCTCTGAAGAACCCGCTAACAGCAGCTACGACCAGGAGCCGCCTTCACTGCGCCTGTTTCCTTTCTCACACGTAAAATGCAAGTCGAATATATATTGACTAAATGTATCTATCTGCCATCGGCGGCCGTGCCAGCTCTGCTTTCCTTCCCACAATGCTTTGGTGAACAGTGACACGTCACTCAGACTTCCGTAAACAGTAATGATCCTAGAAATATTCCTACAGCGACGCCTGCTGGCCAAAAAAAATAAAATAAAAAATAGATGCGTGAGAAACCTCGGTCCAAAACCAAGAATTGAACAAATGCCTCAGAAGGGGATTAGGGCCACTGAAAACATTAAAAAAAGTTAACTGATTTTTCAATTTTATTCAGTAAAATATGAGAAAAAAGTAAGAATTCTGACTTTAATCTCAAAATTCAGACTTTTTTTTTTTTTTTTTACAGAAATCTTACTTTTTTCTCATTATTCTAATTTGTTTTCTCACTATTCTGACTTTAATCTAATAATTCTGACTGAATTCTGACAGCTAACAAACATGTTAGCATCAAGTCGTGTCTGTTTTAGAGACTAAATTGGCTCTTTTGTTTAAATCACCTTCTGCTCTTCCTCCTCAGACATGTAAAAAGTCACCTAATTCCGTCATTTTCCACCAATGTGGAATGACAGTGCAGCTGAGTGCTCCACATCTCTTCCTTTCTGATGCCCATCTACATTAACGTCCAAAGTTCTGAGATTAAAGTCAGAATTCTGACTTTTTTCCTATATTAAACTGAAATAATATTTAAAAATCACTTTTTTTATTTTGTTTAGTGGCCCTAATCCTCTTTCGTATATATATATAAACACAAAAAGAAAAAAGATAAAGAATTTTTAACCTGGTGTCAATATATATAATTTGCATATTTTAAAATAATGTATTTAATTTCTAACATTTTTAATTTAATAAATGAATGTGGATGTTTATCTATACACATTTAAAAATCTGGTTATCTAAATTATATTAAAAACAAATACATGCATCCATTGATAATTTATTATTTATTAATATAAATAATTAGAGAAAGTTTACTACAAAATTAAAGTGTTAAACTAAAAATTGTGTTAAAGTAACTAAATATAATTAAGTAAATTCCAAAAGTGGTTGAATTGTTTTGTTTAGTGTA
>NW_015151116.1:365657-367749 GCF_000732505.1 Cyprinodon variegatus
AAGGGCAATTTCTAGACACCAATCAATATAGGAGGAAACCAGACTACACATTCATGGTAGAACATGCAGACTGTAGGCCGGATGTCGAATCCATTGTTTGTCTTTGCAGTTTGAAATAGTAGGTACTTTGTTTAGTAGGTGTTTAAATAGAACAGTTTTAAAGTGGTACGTGTTTTTTGTTAATATCTGTTAATTAATATATAATATATATAATCAATTAATATCTGTTAATATTCTACAGGTATGTTTACAACAAGGAAATCATAACTATATTATCAGGTCATTTTATTTATTTGTATTTTATTTTATTTACCAAAGTAGTTATACAAAATCAGGTAAGGCAAAGGAATAACATCCCACAAACTGAAATGTTTTTTTTTTTACAAATAAGGTGGTAATAAATCAGACATAAAAAAAAAAGGTGTTTATCTAAAAATGTTCTTTATGCTAATCAAATATTTTACATTCATCCCTGCATCTTAACAAACCAAGGCTGAGGTTTCTCTTGTGCATCAGGAAGAAAAGACAAGACTAACATTCTTTTTGGGATGAAACTTTCTGACCTGCTTCCCCAACTCTACAGTCTCTTTCCAGACCTCAGCATTCTCATGCAATAAAGAAAAAGTGTATTAGATTTAAGGTAACCAATGCTTAACTAAAACAGTGTAAATAGCAAACGTAAAAGATCAGTAAAAAACATCCATACAACTCTGCAGAAATCACTAAAACATGTGAAAACTTGAATCCTAATCCTGATGTATTACAATGAAAAATAAAAACAAGCAGCTTATCTAAAGAGTCTTTTAAGCTAAATTCCTTACCAGCAGTTTTTTAAGCAGCACCTATTAGTATACTTCGGCTTAGAATACTTAGCCCCACCCTCAAATTTTGATTGGTTAGCTAAGCAGATTAAACAAATAAAACAGACAATTCAAGATATTACACCTTTAGAGTATAGAAAATAAATATTTTAATTAACTGATTATAAATGTAATTGTTGGTTTATGTTTTTCAATAATAATTTAAACATTAAAGTAAATACTGTCTAATTGCTCAAATGTTCTCATTCATTTGAATAATCACATATATGAATATATATTTAATGATCCAACATATTAAATGTGGTAATCTTGGACTTTATTAATGAAGCAGTATTATTTTTTAAATATTGTATTGGATGGTTTTAGGCAAGAGATTAAAAGAATCCAAAAGAATAGTTTCTTAGAACTGAAAGTTAACTAGTATTCTTTAAAATCAGAGCTCAAACAGGATATTATTTGACTACAAAATCATACAAAATTCCCTTTAATGGTAAAGAAATTGGCTTGTTATGTAAAGAAAATGATAAGAGAAAAAAGAAACAGCCATTTAATCAAACATCAATAAAAAAATGTTTTTCTCCCAAGCAACTTTAAACAATTAGAACTTTCTAGAACTTTCAAGATATTGAAGGAACCCTTGATATGACAGCAGTCGTTAATAAACTGTAACCAGAATGAAGGCATATGCTGCACTGATTAACAAAAAAATGAGTTTAACAGTCAGCAGCTTTCTTTAGGTTAGCTTTCATGGCGCAGCGAGGCACTTCTTGTGCTCCATCTGCTGCAGATGATGCCGTTAAAAATAACAAAGTTACTGAAACCTTGTCAGACTAACTGAACATTACAGATGTCCATAACAGGTGAAAAGGCTTCCTTAGAAAGCAAATTCCTTTGCCACCGAGAACCTATAGTGGTTTTCAAATATACACATTACTCTGCCATTGGCAAATGAAATGTCGACATGCCCTCCCAAAAAGGATGGAGAACATTTTTATTTCGAGGCATTGGGCAAGGGAGGAAGTTCCAGAAACAGGAGGTGCAGTAAGAGGTCTCTAAGAGTCTGCACCTGAGGTAAGGCAGAGAGGGAGAGAGGAGGGGAGAGAATTTCGCTCTCAGCAATGAGACTCCTTTTCACGGACGGGGAAATATCCGTCCTTGTTGGGTGGAGCTTTCTGGTGGAGAGTGTCCCCTTCTGCAGCCAAGATGCTCATCGGCCTCCCTTGTTCCTGCTTCCTGGTTGGTAGGTCAGGGGAAGGAGTGGTCAGGAGAAC
>NW_015151116.1:370105-372197 GCF_000732505.1 Cyprinodon variegatus
TAGTCTTGTTCTGATCTGTTTGCCTGACCTGGCTTCGGACTCCTGCATGTCCTCTGGGGCTGCAGCATCTGGAAAACTGCTCAAAGTGTATCACCGTGTATCTTGTTGGCAGCCTATCAGCTGGATCCTACCTCATTAACTTCCTTCCTCATCAAGTCAAGTCAGCTTTTATTGTCACTTTCTTCATATGTACAAGACATACAAGGAAAATGAAATTACGTTTACTCTCTAGAAATATACAAATATACAAGAAATATACAAAACTGACATTTAAAAACTGACATAAAGTGCGGGACATGACAGGTAACAGTGATAAGATAAATATAAAGTATAGACATTACATTAAAAGCAATAAAAGCAATAAAACAGCAGCAATGGTTTATTCCAGGCTGAGGTAGTGCAGGTAAGGTGCAGTCTCTGGTACAGTGTATGTGTGTGTGTGTGTGTGAGAGAGAGGTGTGTGTGTGTCTCGGGCAATGGACTGATCTTGTAAACCAGATTAGTGACACATTCATAAACGTTCTCCGTTAGATTTAAGTGGTCACTAACCTGTGTTTCCTTTCTGCAGTTTCCTGCCTCGGATGCCCTAGCCTACTGCAGATCAGCAGCTCTTTGTTTTAATAAAGGCTTTTTGTATTATTCCACTGTCTGTCTTGTCAGAATACTGTGTCCTCTGTTCTGAGCTGTGACAATCTCATGACCAAAGGCTTTGTCATATGCAGAATAAGACCTACAATGAAAATCTGCACTTTTATTTGGCCAGGTTCCCTTTTATAAGAACACAAACACAGACATATTTTGGACTTGATCATTACTGTGGATCCAAACAGTCTTTATCAGATTTTCCCTTATCTAATCATTTTTGTTTTATAAAAAAAAAAACTGTGAAGAAAAATCAAAACAGTTAAAATTGTCAGGGTTAAAAATCAGCTTATTTTCTTTTTGTAAACATAGTTAAGGTCAGTGTTACTGAAACATTTGATTGGATTTACTCTTCTACCTCCACTTTGCCCTTTAAAGGCCAATTTATGCTTCTGACGCATAGCCTCTGCAACCATCAAATCTGTCTGCTGTGCACCTCAAAAAAATCCTGACTAAGCGTCGGACGGTCGCAAACCGCCGCAGACCCTAAGCGGAATGGGGCAGACAAAAAGCAGCTGTGATTGGTCCTTGGTATGCCTTTTCGGCTCTCCGTGTGGTCGTCTTTCTCTATTCAGTGTCAAAACCAAGGAACAACTACAATGGACAACTATGTCGAAAGGTTAATCTGTCTTTTTAACGATTTTATTAACAGAATTTGTTCCTATTCAATGTCTAGCAAATCTAGATCCATCTCTGTGACCCTGATATCTTGTAGACAAGCCATTGTTGATTTGGAAGATAAACATTCCCGCCAGCGCCGCCAAAGTTATCGTCATCGTCTGCCGAAGTTCTCAAATAGGCTCCCCCTTGCACTTTGGTGGGAAACTGCTGTTCGTCCCTAGAAATTCTAGACATACGGTGCAGAAGCATAGCAGCAATACTGGTTTGCGACCAGACTCAATCAACATTTGTGTGCGGTTGCAGAATTATAATCTACCCTTAACTCTGCAGATGACTGGTAAAAAAGCGCCATTTTTAAATTTCATACATTAATTCAACTGCTCAAATTAAAGGGATCGTTGTTTTGGAAAGAAAAAATGCTGGATCCTCCACCAGCGAGAAGTGAAAAGGGGGATTTTCAATATACTGAATGCAAATTAGTTAAACATCTATAAAGGGAGACTGGAGATATTACTTACAAATGCAAAAGAAGCTTTCTTCTCAGGTATTCCTGAAAGTCATGGCCATGTTTGACAGGTTGGGAATCTGAACTCAACTCTACCAGGGCTGCAACAAATTTGCCAACAAATCTACTCTGCATACCCAGAGCCAGAATCAAAAATGGAGAAGCAGTGTTTATTTCTAATGCTCCACTAATCGGGAACAAACTCCTAAAATAAAAGTGCCAAAACCCCTAAAGTGCTACAAACTGAGATTAAAAGCCAAGTTAAAACCCAGTCTGAGATGATTCCAGCTTTATGACATGGCGCATTATCCTGCTGAAAGTAGC
>NW_015151116.1:374222-376227 GCF_000732505.1 Cyprinodon variegatus
GTGAGTCAAGCACCAGATCCTCTTCTCCATATCCGCGAATGAAATTTCCCACTGAGCCTGAACTAATTGTTTGTCTTCCTTTAACCTTCCAGTTCCGGTCGAGCTGAGTTCTGAGCAACTCCGCACCGAGCCTTAACTCATTAATAAACCTGTTAAACTTTTCACCAGTGTCTCTCTGAATTGGTTTCATCTGCGTTTTTGGGTCAGACCTTTAGATAAAATCATGACACCTTGGGCTGTAACATTTCCAATAAATATACTTTTACCACTTACCATTTGACTAGTACTGAAAGGTTTCACTTAAACCAGATAATTACCAGAACTAACCTTGATCATTGCAGTTGTAAATTGCTTCTAAAACCTTGTGGACGCAACAGGTTATATGTATGGATAACAGCATCACTCTGAGACTTAGGACACTCTATGGCTGTAGATGTAATTCTTGAATGCAAATAAGTATGTTTGGTTTGGGTTTGTTCACTGCAGAAAGGCGTCCATTCATACTAAAGGGAAAATAAAAAAATAAAACTACACTTTTCCTTTGAGAACTCAAGTGGGCAAACAATAGTTTCTGATGCTTAGAAGCGACATAAAACTTACTTCTCTAAGCGTTCCTGAAGTGTAGTAGAGTTTTCCTGCTGCCCAAGCAGGGATGCAAAGCATGGAGGACAGAGCCAGGATCCAGCCAATCGCATCCCCCCACAATGGGTACACATATTCATTGTTGTACTTTAGAGGTGAGTACTTAATCAATGAAAAGGCAAAGGTTCCCTGTGCAAAAAAATAAAAAATAAAAATAATGAAAAAACAATCTTATTTTAGTTGTTCTACTTGCATGGCTTAAATGTATGAGTCACTATAGCTGATAAAGTAACCTTCCATATTAATCTGCAGTTTTAATGTTGCCTTAAAGGGGCTGCTTCTGTTTCCAAAGAACAATTTGACACATTGAAAATAAACATCAAACTTACGAAGCATGTGGCTGGAGTGAAGTAGAGCCAGCAGAACTTAATAACAGGGCCGGGTCGGTAGCCGATCATATCCTCTATGTTGTCGTAGAAACGATCAGCACCTGGGTTAAAACAATTTCACTGGTGTCAGTGCTTTGGAGTGGTGTTTTACTGATTTAAAGTTAAGAGCTGTGGAAGCGGTGTGCATTGACTCACCATAAACCCAGGCAATGGCAACAGTCTCAAAAACAGCCACGAAAAGAAGACACATCCCACTGGCTGCATAGTAGTCGAAGAGCTGGAAGACGTACATGCCTCCCTAAAGGCACGAAAAAAAAGCTCATGCAAACTGCTATAACAGAACAATCCAATCACATAAATTTTTATTGCTTTATTTATTAGAACGGGTGCAGAGTGAATGTTGCTCAACATGACTAAACAAATAATTCATTTCTACAGTTTAACCTTTCTAACCATGTTCTTTGACTTTGTCACTTGCTTTTTGTGTGTTTGCAGAGACAAACCTCTGTCAGCATAATGAGTCCCAGGAGGAAGGACACCACAGCTAATGCAAGGATGAAGAGCTCCCTGCGGTTTTTGCGGCGGAAGACGGAGGGATACATATCCACCATGGCTGTCACCAAGCTCTCCACACAAACAAACTAACACGGCAAAGAGGTAAGGAGATGATTTTTTTTCTATCAATCTCAACATAACTAAGCATGAGTCAAAAACGCTTTGCACATGCGTTAGTGCTGGTGATTATACCTGACTGTCCAATCCCAGGAAGACGATCATAACAAAGAAACAGCAGGCCCAGAGAGGAGAAACAGGCATCATGGTCACAGCGCGAGGATACGCTATGAAGGCCAAACCTGGACCTGGAAAACAGACAGACATCCTTTACAAATGTAACGGGTTTTAGAAGATGTAGATTAAATTCTACTAAAATATGTTTTATAGTTATTTGTGATGAGTGGTTTTTGGTGCCTATAAATGCTGGGGAGTGGCTGACAATTCCACAGAATCTGTTCGACCCCCAGCTGTGGTGAGTG
>NW_015151116.1:377017-390585 GCF_000732505.1 Cyprinodon variegatus
TTCTTAAAACCCAACTGTCTGGCATCCGATCTGTGCATGACGGGTTGGCTAATAGAGGAGCTGTGACACAAATACAATATTTAAGCCTCTTTGATGCAAGAGAAGAGAAGAAGAAAGTACAAGTTTATTTAATTGTTTATTGACCCTGTAAGAACTTTACTGACAAGCACTGGGTACATGTTTTCATATTTCCACCACAAACCTTAAAGTATTTGTTTAACATTTTGCGTGAAAGAGTAACACATAGTGGTGAAATTTTTTAAGTGGGAAGAAATTTATTTTTAACTTAGTTTTGCAAAACAAAATCTGAAAAGTATTGGGTGTGTTGGTATTTACTTTTACAGTGGGACAAACTGGGCAGACCCATATTTTTATTTCAGTGAAGTCTATATCTTTTTTGGGTATCTCTACAAGCTTTGCACAGGGCTTAAACTCCATGAGACTGGAAGGACGTTTTCTGCGAATTAAGCAGTTTTCTTGCTAGTGATTCTCAACTAGGTTTAGATCTGGATTCCCATAGCAGGGACTGTTTCCCTTTGAATGCATAACCAGGCTTATTTGTTCAGAAGAGGTTACAGGTGAAATGGAGACGTTTGAGACAAATCCTGCTGAATAGAACAACAGCACCACCTGCTGTTTGGTCTGTAGCTGTGCTCGGTGTTGTTTCATGTTTAGTTTTGATCACAGGGAAGCAAAAAAAATCCTGTGTACAGTTGTTAATATGATATAGCTTTAAAAAAAATGTATTTATAAAAATAAAAAATCCAGCTGTTGGAACTAGTATTTATTTATTTTTTTTATGTGTATGTAAGTGTTATAAAAAGGAAAAAATGTTGGTAATCTTCAAGCTGATGGATTTGAGGCATTATGAGACAAAACAATAAAATAAGTTGTTTTTAGCATTCTCTGTTGGAATGCAACAGAAAATGGTGGAGGAGCATTGGTTTAGGCCCGGGATCTGCAAACTTTCATATCCAAGGAGGCATTTTGCCCTGAGTCCGGCAAAGTAAAAGTCATTTTTAGCTGCAAAATAAGACTTTTTAATACATATATAAAAAACACTATTATTTTGGTTAAATATCTGCTACAGGAAATCGGCTGCCATCTTAAACAACGAACATTTGATCAGCTTTATTAGCTCAAGACAATAAAAAACAGAAAAACGATTTTTTTAGATGAAGCATGCTTTTTCTTCTATATGGTATGCTAATCATAAAACACATACTTTCTAGCTAATTAAAAGAAAAATAGCTCTACAAAACATATTTCTGGTGCTTTTAATGTCAAACTGTTGTGAAAATTAAATTTAGATATTCTTTATAAAAACCAAAAAAAGGTTCTAAGACTGGTATTTATTCTTAGAGTATAGGATAATATAATTTTTGACCACTACTAAGAGCCACTGAAGAGGGTCTAAAGAGCCACATGTTACTCTGGAGCCACAGGTTGCAGACCCCTGGTTTAGGCCATTCTAATTCATTATTTAGTGGTATTGTAAACATTCAGTAACATCTCCTGCTATGTGTTTGGGAGTTTTGTCCTGCTGGATGGTGAACCTCAGTCTGCCTCAAGTCTTCTGCTGTTACCAGTTTTTCTTCCAGTATTTTCCTGGACATAGCTCCATTCCTTTTTTTTTTTTAAATCAATTAACTCTCTTCAATTCCCTCTACATCCTAGGAAAAACAAAAAACAGCCCAAAGAGTGATGCTGCAGACCCATGATTTATTGTGAGGATGGTGTTTTCAGTTTGTTCATTGCTTGATTTATTGATTTGATTTTCCAACATACCACTGTAATATACTTGTGGATTTATTATAGCAGAGCTCCTTCTTCCAAATGTTTGCTCTCTTCTTTCTTAATGGCTTTTGGCAAAATGCGAACAAGACATTCCAATAAAGGCCCGATTTGTAGAGCACTATTCACTATTCACCATTTTGCTTGGTTCCTTTTCTAACAACTGTATCCCTTCTGTAATGTTCTCTTAGACATTTGAAAACAGCTGTATTTATACTAAGATTAAATAACAAAGAAATGGGCTTTGTTAATTATTCAAGTGACTTCTAAGGATTGTATTCGGAGGCTCAGTTAGGCAAGGTGAATACAAATATGCCTCCCTTTTTCAGCTCCTAAAATCTATTGAAATCTGTTTGCTTCTCTGGTTATACAATAAATACATTTAAAAACATCTAGTGGGGTATGAATACTTTTACAGATAGAGACATATTTCATCACTTTTCCTTTGTTTAATCCATTGTGAAAATATGCTTCCTGCTGAGGTTCCTTTCAGAAGGTTTAGCTCTAATAAATGCTCAAATAAATCAGAGGTCTAATTAAAACAACACACATTCACATATGTTTTTGGATATTTTCTTCTGTCACATCTTTCTTTTGTTTTAGAGGAATGAGAGAAATACAAACCAGATTCAGCCACTTCTGAGATAGGAACGTTTTGCTCGAAGGACATGAAACCCAAAATAGAGAAGATGGCAAAGCCGGCAAGAAAACTTGTGCCGCTGTTCAGGAAACATAGACACAGGCAGTCCCTGGATAAGGAACAGAAAACAAATATATTGCAATAATTAGGAAATGCATTCACTGAATAATTTGGAATAAGTTTAGACTAGTTTGGGACGATTAATTCAATGGAAGTTGCATTCAATTTGAAAATCACAGAGGCATTTCATTTTTGGTCACAAGTGAGAGTCTGAAATTTGCCGCCACACAGAAGGGAAGAAAGAAATACAAGAAACTTGCAAATCCATGCATGTAACGCTAGAAATAAGCAACTTTTATCATACGACAAGAGAGCATTTAAAGCCATTAAAACAGAGGAGCACTGGAGCTAAGCATGTAAATGCTTGTAAATGCAGGACATAAACATGGAAAAAAATCGCAATTTCAATATTGTTCATAAAAAATCACTCAACCCTAATACCCTCTATAGACCAGACTGAGCTCTTGTAAAAACTACAAGCTTTCTGAAGCCTTACCTGTAGCAGTTGTTGTTGTATTTGTTGTAACTGCCTAAGGCGGTAAGGCAGCCGAGGCAGATGGCATATGAGAAAAAAATCTGAGTCCCAGCATCCATCCAGACCTTAGCATAAAGAATAAAAGCAAACAAACTCAAAACAATTAAAAGTATACTTTATATTTCTAAAGATGTGTGCTTAAAGGCTACCAAGCTATTATAAGGCTAAAATTTCCCAGCTGGACTTTGAAAGCCTTTAGATGGATGATCTGTGAAGATCCTATCAATCATCTCGCTTTTCAAAGAGCTGTAACCAGTTGAAACCTGTTGCTCTTATATAGGTAATAGAATATCGCGCATTTTGCTTCCTGCACAGCTTAAGCAACACTATATTGTCAGAGAACCATGCCACCATGGGGTTGCTCTCCCTCCCTCAGCTCTCACAGAAGTGCTCCATTACCAAACAACAACAAATAAAAGATTTTTAAAACACACTGCAGGTCCTTCCCACATGACACATACTGTAATCAAAAGATGTTTTTATGACCCTCAGAAAGTGTAAAGCTCAAATAGGTTCCTGAACATCTGTCCAGACATTCATGGCGTGACATTTAGAAAGCTTAAAATCATCTATGACCACATCCTTCATGATCTCCATCAGTTCTGTTATAGTAGGTTTTTTTTAACAATTTAGGCACTAAAGTGCACTGAGCTTTGTGACAATTAACAGCTTATCCGATCAAAAACCTGCTAGCTGTCCAGTTCTATCGCTGGTGGTTCTGGTGCATAAAGCTGAGGGGCCCTTGTAGTTCTTATGTGTCCTATTTTCTCTATCTTCTCAGATTAAAGAAAAACAAAGTGAATTTTATAAGGTAAGCCCACGTCCTCCTTAGAGGCTGATTAAATCATGATAAAAAACTTTTTGATCATTAAACATTAGGTTTCAAGTGGAAAAAAAACTCTTATTTTACCATGTAGAAGTGGTAATAATAGTAGTAGTTATAGAGATGAAGCCTTTGTACCTTTGTTCTCTAGATGTGTTTGTTTGTTAGTTTGTTTTTGACCAATTAAATAATTAGTAATTACATGTGGTTTCCTTTTTTAATAAAAGTTTCCATGTTTCCTTTCGTGTTCCTTAACAGATTTTAATTTCAAGAAAAATACAAAACACTTTTACCTCTTCGTCAAATCTATGGAAGAGATTGCCCAATGAGATAAAAAAAAAAAAAAAACATTAATCTTTTAGATTGATTTAAAGATCGTGAGGATGACTTTGCCAGACTGTGACACTGGTTTCTAACATGGTTTGATGTTACTTACTGAGACTAAATGTTTCTTGCACTGGTGTAAATATGGGTAAGCAGAGACGGCAGTTGCTTAAGGGCCCACAACCTCTTAGGGGCCCCATCACTAACACCTGGTGCGCCCCCTATGTAAATGTAAACTAGGACATCTCTTTGCAGATGTAATGGTGCGAAAAATTCCTCTTAAGCCCATCTGATACTGAAGTGACTGACTGGCCCAGCCCGTATTTATACTGCAACACATTCCAGATTTCAACATGATGGGGCGCCGTTTAAACACGACATCAATAGCAAAGCAGACAGTGGTACTTTTATTACTATGTTAATAATTGTGTAAAGTTCATTAGACGGTTGGTTAAAAAATACACTCATATAATATCTTTCAAACCGCAGTAGATGTCAGGACTCCTGTCTGTGTGTTTGTGTTCTGTGTTTGTCTCCCTTCCTCCACCAGGAAGCGCCTGGTTCTTGTCCGCCTCCTCACACACCTGCTGATGGTTTCCTCGTTAACGGAGTGTTCTTAAGCTGCTGACTGCCACTACCTCGACACCAGAGTGTTTGCCAGTTTAGGGTACTCTAGCCAAGCTGAGTTTTTGCTGAGTCAAAATTAGTTCTTTTCAACCTGAGTTTTAACATTGTTTTTGTCTTTGCTTCTCGGCAGGAAGTCATCCTGCAAACTGGATTTTTCGGACCTTCTCTCCCTGGAAGGATCAACAGAGCTTCAAGCTGAGCTGAGGTTACAAAGAGGAGGTTTGGACCCACTTTCCCCAAGAGATCGTTTGAGCTTCACACTGAGAAAGGGATTCATCTCTACTACGACCCGTTCAAGTTCCGCAGGAAATCTGAGTGGCAGTCAGTTTCTCCGTTCACCTACAAACAACCGCATTCTGGGTAAAACCTGTTCCGCGCTCCACCAAATCAGACAAACACTAGAGCAACAGCATACAGACTGGAGTCAAAGATTCAACAACTTCTCTGGAAACGTAAGTCAGCAACCAGATACCCTTCTACAAGTTCACAAATCAAATTTCCCACTGAGCCTGAACTAATCGCTGTGTCTTCCCCTCACTTTTCAGTTCCGGTTGAGCAGTGTTTAGAGCAACACTTCTCTCTGCATTATCTCTTCAATAAAACCTGTTAAACCTTTTCTCCTGGTCTCCCTGTTTGGTCTTCAGCATTTGGGTCTGAACTTTAGTAAAATCATGACAATAGAGATCTTAAAAGAAGGATGTATTTGAGTATTTTGGTTTTTACACTACGACTTGTAATTATTGGCAATCCAGAGCGTAGATTAAAACCATAACCGTTACATACAATGTGTTAGCGATGATGGATACCTAAAGGAGGTACTTAAGCGGATTCCAGAAAAGAAAAAGGGAACAAGGGCTGCTTTAAGAACGGAAAAAAGTTCCAAAATAAACACGTTCTTTCAAAGAACCAAAGAGGGAATGGTAGACGTTGCTGATACAGTGAGTAAAGATTGTGACCAGGAGATGAATGGAGAGAGCGTGGGTGAGGAGGGGAGCTGTGAAGCTCAAGCTAGCCCGAAGGCTTGTTGTGCTATCAGACATCCCAAGTTTCCCAGAAGTTCTGGGAATCACCCTGATATAGATAGTTGTTCACAGATGCCGGTGAGTCGAATATCTTGTCCCAGGTTAGATAAGGATCTCCCTGAAATTAGTTTTTGCAACTTGGGATGTCTGTAACATGTAGAGATGCGCTATCACCAATGGTTCCATTCAAGGTGCGCAGTCAATATTTTTTTGTGTGTGATGTGTGATAACATACCACTGAGAATTGCATAATTGTATATTCTCAGCCAATTTATGGAACTGTCACCGTATCCTGAACCTTTATTACATGTTGTATTTCATATGGGGCCCACCCAGATAATGTTGCTCATGGGCCTATTGTTGTGTTGTTATGCCATTGGTTTATTGGATAGAGCAAAGGACTGTAATCCATTGTTTATTTTCACAAATGTCCCATTTGTAAGGTGAATTAAAAGGCTATTTGTCATAAATTTGCACTAAAATTCCAGAATGTCTAAAACTTGTAGTTGTGGTTTGTGCAATCCTTTGTCTGACCAGAACAGACAGAACATTGACAAAGACTGTATCTGTTCTCTTTTGACAAATGCTGCTTGAATGACAAGTACCAATCTTGTGTCTGTGAAATCTGGCTTTTTTTTTTTCTGTTGGCACTATTGTACCATACACCTCAAGATCAAGCGGTATTTCTTACCTGGGGGTCAGAAAGTCGTCCCAAATCAGGGTACAGGTAATAGTGGATTCCTCCGAGGGCTCCTGGCAGAGTGACCCCTCTAATAAGTAGGATTACTAGCATTATATAAGGGAAAGTGGCTGTAAAGTAAACCACCTAGAAGAAAAAACACATAGTTGACATTTATCAATTTGTTTTGAATTATTTTTGCTCTATTTTCGCAGTCTATTGAGATGATGTCACCTTTCCTGTGGATTTGACTCCCTTCCAGATGCAGAAGTAGCAGATGACCCATGCAACGGCTAAACAAGCCACTAAATCCCAGTTTAGAGAGCCAATGTGGTCAATGCCTGAGGAAATTCTCAGGACTCTACGTCTGTACAACACAAGCATCTTAGATTAGTGCAGCATCTAAAAAAACCAAACATCATTTACAAACCAGAAACACAATCTAAGGTGACCAATTTTGTATGCGTCTGGAATCACTTGTCATGGTGGATACTTGGTGAACTTCCTTAAGGAGAAGGCCAAACAAAAGGATAAGAAAAACAGAACTTACTCCCAAAACTCAATGACAGGAGAGGTGGCGTTCTCATGGTGATTGATGGAGCTATTTCCCCTCTGAAATGCCATACAGGAATCTTGAATGAACAACACACAAAAGGACATTCACTCCTGTGAAGGAATCCAAGCTTTCTCAGAGGTTTCCAAGTTACATTCAGATGAGAGAAGCAATGCCACCACTGAGAGGGAACAGTGAAGTGGAGCGGGAACATTCAGTCCCTCGACATAAAACAAGTATATGAATGAATAAAATAATAATGGAAACCACTGACAAACATCCTAAAGTGTATGTTGTCACATTTAGTTGAGATGTTTTTTAAAATGCTAAATTATAAAGCTCTTTCTTCCCATAAACAACATGCAGGCCACATGCTAACAAGCTATCAGCATCAAAGCTAACATTTACAGTACACAGTAACGGTGCATTTTACTAATGGTAACAACACTTCCTCTGCATATAAAGGCAAATAAATAGGCTGCATGTTGCTTTTTCTCATTAAATTCAAGCCTTTTTTATTTATCCAGTTAATGAGCATTTTAAAATGAAAACCTACCAAAAGCTCTGTTATTTCTACTGTATATTTCCTTTTGCTATTATTATCATCAATTATGTGTCATCCAGATACTTTCTTTTATTTTTCCAACTAAGGAGCGGCAAAAAAAGTAAGATATTGATAAAACTATGATCTCAGTATTTTGAAGTCTGTTGTCTGGAATCAAATAAAAAGCTTAAAAGCATAGGGATGGCTTTTATAGTACACGCATTATTGCCTGAAAGTCTGAGCTTGTCATTATGTCTTGCTGGGGTGCTAAACTTTAGTAATATCCAACCTGAGTCAAACAGATTATTTCGGCAAGTTGTAAAAAAAAAAACTAAAATTATATTCTCATTGTTGCCTGCAAAGGGTTTCCTCAACTTGTCTTACAAGTCACACTACAAACTGTACACCAAACTACTATTTGCAAATCCAGACAAAGACAATGTATTTCTCGGCTCTATAAACACTGACAGCATTTGATTTTGCACAGTAAGGTGTTTTTGTCATGATTGTGCACTTTTTGGTTCTGTGTAAGTTTTCTTTTTAAGTTTTCAGTTATACTTTGATTTATGTCCTTCTGTGGTCTCTAGTTTATTGGTTTCATTTCCATTTTGTGTTATTTTCGGTTATATTTTTTGAGTTCTTATGTATTTCTTGTTTACCATTTGTTGCCCTCTTGTGACAGTCTCCTTCTCTTAGCTCCCTTCTGGATTCCTCTGCCCACACCTGCTCCCAATCTGCTGATTAGTCTGGTCTTGGTTCAGTCTCCCGTTTATACACCTCTTGTTCAGTCACTGTTTGCTGGTGCCTTGTCGTTTATTGGCTCCTTGTGTGTGTTTTTTTTCCTCTGTATTTTGGTAATTGTGTATTTTGTTATATTTTTGATTTTTGCTTTTGTTGCCACCTTTTGTTATTAAATCTGCTAAAACCACCTTCAGCTTCTGTCTCTACATTTGGGTCCTCTTTAAACTTCCACTGAACCTGACATTTTTCCCAATATCTTAACTAAATACAAACTATCCGCAACAATGTCACTACCTTATACCTTTAACTTACGCTTTGTTTACATGTCTTTTGAAGTCTTTTAAATTGTACAATTTGGATTTGTGACGTCTGTGATTTTTTTTCTCTAAATCAATGTTTTTTTTTCTACGGTACATAAAACATTTATAAAGGTTATACTCCATTGTGTGATACTGCTTTGAAGTGAGACATCGCTCTGTGGCACTTTGAGATTTGTTTTTACAAATAGAAAGTTCTTTATAAATACTTATAGATAAATAATCATCATTACTATTATTGTTATTTTGCAATCAGAATCTAGCTCACACTGGTAACTTTGACTGTGCTTTAGGTACCAAACTCTAGCCATGTTTTTGTAGCATCTTTCAACATAGAAATATGGATAGAATGCATTATAAATCAACCCAAAAAATGTTAATATTAAGAAACATTTGACCTTGCATTAATGAAAAATGGTTAGCACCTCAGCAGTCACCTCACCTGTGTTCCATGTGTTATTGCAAGATGCCCAGGGCAGATCCCAGGTGAAGGAGTTGAAGAGAAAGAATATGGCCCAGGCTAACACAACAATATAGTAGATGTTCAGGAGAGCAGCGATCACCTGGGTGGCATAACCTACGCCTGTGACGTTAAAAAGAACAAAAGTGATCATTTTAGTTGACAGTTGATTAAGCATTCTTTTAGTGCCCAAACTAAAGTAAACTGAAGCTTGGCGTTTACATGGAGGGAATTTTGAATAGCATTTACAATATAATGCCTCCCAGACACAAGAGTTTTAGATTAACATTATAATTCAGCGCATGTATTACAGCCGAACATGCGTCTCTACCAGATATAAGCTTTTATTTTCACCTTTTTTTCCCCAAAAACATAAAAAATGTCCTTGTGCCGCAATCAATTAGATAGATCTAGACTATGCAAAATCACAACCGCAAAAATATTGCACTGACATGTCTAAATTTCTCTCTCAAGCCAAGGTATTGCACAAGTATGTTAGTTGTATTTTTCCACCAGGGATGCCCTAAATGTGACATGGATCCTACATAAAAGCAAACAACTTAAACATCCTTCAACACATAAAGAAGAAAAAATACCTCTAACTCTTACAAGTTGGTGTAATAAACTGCATTCATGTTACCTTCAAACAATGGACACATTTTCCTCCAGGCAGTGATCCCTCCTTCACTGGTGTACTGACCCAAAGACGTTTCCAGGAGGAACACCGGGATCCCACAAGCAAATAAGAAGATGAGGTATGGGATAAAAAAAGCCCCTGTAAACATTTAGGCAACAGGTCACAAACCTTATAGGATGAGCTTATTATATCTAAAACACATATTCCAAAACAGAATATCTAAAATGACACAATCTAAACCTGACATATTTTGTAACCAAAAATGTGAATGGATTTTTACTTTCTGGAAATGAAAGATATGCGTGTGTCATTGTCACCTGGAAAAAAAAAGTAAAATGGCTGTCAAACTGTTTTAGAAATAAAAAATATGAAGAGCATATAGAGAACAGCATTTTTTTATTTTCTACACATTTGAACACCTTTTTTTTTTCAGGTGACTTCTCCAGGTGATTAGTTGTACTATTTTGTGCAGAGTGTTACTGTAATTTGCCAAACTGTGGAGAAGATCCTCTCTAAATGCATGGTATTCCAAAATATATTTCCCAGGCATCACAGGATTGGATTCTTTTTCTGGCTTCTCGAATAGATATGGAAGCTCTAAAAGACTCTGTAAGCCTTCAATTTAAAACAAGTTATAACGAGGTCCCATTTCTTTTCATGCACTGACAACCACACCCTTAGCATGCTGGGCTTTTTTTTATCCCTTCAGCTTATCCTTTACATGTCAAATAGATAACAAGAATAATGAAAAGGAAAATTCTTAGAACTCACCTCCTCCGTTCTTGTAACAAAGGTAGGGGAAGCGCCAAACATTTCCCAGGCCAATAATTTCCCCAGCTACAGAAAGGACAAACTCAATCTTGTTGCCCCACTGACCCCTGTCAGTCATCTTATCCTCCGTGCTCGGTACGATGTCCAGCGGCCTGCCATGACCGTTGAAGGGCTCCACCTTCGAAGTGTTTTCTGCATCTTGTTTTTTACCTACATCAGAAAGAACGGCAAAACAGGGGAAATTGTACCGACACGTGAGAATGAATCACACATACAATACGATGCCTGTTAAAAGGCTTCAACTTCCCGGAATTTAATAATCCAAAAATCAAATGTAATTTAAAGCAATTTAATTTTTCAATTTGAAAGAGAGTAGCTCATAATTGTAGGAAAAAGATAAAGAATAATCATTTTGAAATGTTCAAATATTGTAAGAAATCAGAATGCGATGGCTGGGGAACCTCCAGCTCAGTCTTGTTTCTTTGGTAGCAGATTTTCCTTCAGGATTGTCATGTAGCCAGCTCAATTCATTTCACAATCAACTGTGAAGTGATCCAAGTAAAACACCCTCATACCATTATGCTGTGAATAATATGTCTGACAGAGCTAGATTTCCATCAAACATAACCTTTTTCCTGTAGGTCGAAAAGGTAAATGCTGGTCTTATCTGAACAGAGGACCGTTTTTCCCATGTCTGATATCACCCCTAAATATCTTAACAATTCAGTCTCTAGATGTGCAAAACTGGCACAGAGGCCTTAGATTTTTTTGCTGAAGCCTTCAGTGTACAGCGTCCAGGGAAATGAATGCACATGTATGCTACATTTTTTAGATGCTAGATGCAACATTTTTTACAGATATATCAGATTTTTGTGATTTATGTCAAAACTTTCAAAAAACATGTCTCAATAAAAAAAATAAAAAATCTCAATAAAATGCACAGTAGTTTTTTTCAATATGAGGTGACTAGGTGACACAGGGTTCAGTCGGTTCACAAACTCTGAGCACTGCCAGCCAGGGGCGCAGATAGGTTTTTGAAACTGTGGGGGACAGTTTCTATTACTGGCTATTACTCAGCTATGACAACCCATCAATCTTAATTGCCCATCATTGCAAGAAAACAACACGTATTGGTACCAAGTACTCACCAAACATGCCACATGACGTGTGAAAAAAAAAAAGGTTTTATTTAAACATGGACTGACTTTAAGTGCAGGCTGTAAACACACAGAAACATGAACAGCAAAGCCTACATATATACAAAAACAAATTTGTAAATAAGTACTCTACATGGCTTTTCAATAAATGGCCTCAAATGAAGAAACAGACTAAGTGAAGGATCCAAAAACCTCTCTCCTCCGATCCTTGCCTTGAATATATTGTTGGGCAATGTCTTTCTTGTTCAGACTGTCCAGCCTCTCTTGGTGGATGTGGCACACTGCCATTCCATTCAGCCTTTTTTGGGATGTGGTGGACCGCAACCACGTTTTAAGTCTGCTCAGGCCACTGAAACTCCTTTCTGCCTCAGCAGACGATGCAGGCACAACCATTAACAGTCGGACCACTGTCTCAACTTGCGGGAAAAGGGCGCGAACTTCCACAGGCATTGCTCTTAAAGGAATGTGCAGCATCTGCAGTGGTTTTGCAATTGTATTTCTTCTTGAACATAGCCAATTGAATCTTCAAATTCTCCCACTGGAGCCCGGGATATTTCNCTGCTGTTTGTCCTGAGCCGACTGTTCGCCTGCGTTGTTCGCCTGTCAGCTGGGTTATCTGTCAGCTGCCTATCTGCCGTCCTGTTGCTGGCTTCATACCTGCCGCCCCGGCCGGCATAAAGCTGTGACTTCTAACACTCGTCCAGCGTGGCTGATTGGCGATCAGCTCGGACTTACTCTTTTGGTGCTGCGTGAGTGACGTCCGCCACAGCGGATCGGTTCCTCCCAGGATGGGCCTTAATTTTGGACTATACTGCTGCTAAATTGTGGACTGAACTGTATTATGGGAATTGTACTCTGAATGTTGTTTTTTTTACAGGAACGGTCAGCTCGTGGTGTTGGTGGTGGACTTCTGGGTGGTGGTTCCTCTTCTGGTTTGGTGCATGATTTTCTTTTGCTTTGCCTAGTTCTGTTTGCTGTGTTTATTTTTTTTCTTTTTTGTACCCTACCCTGAATTTCACTCCTCACAGAGTTACGCTTGAACTAATTTTTAAATGTGAGGTTTTAATTTAATCTTTTTGAATTAAACTAAAAGTTGTATAATAAAAGAGTTGAATGGTGAGATTGTCTCAAGCCTCATCTGTAGCGGGTCTGTGTGCCTTAATGGTAACATTTTAAGCGGAGTTATTAAAATCTATTAAATCTTTTCTTACCTGGTGTTTCTAAATTGAAGTTACCCAGATCTTATCACACCGCTCCCGCCACATTTTGGCGTTGCTGGTAGGATGGTTTACAGTTGTGAGGCTGAGACTCTTCTCTGTTTTATTGCATTTTTGTGACAGTTGTGTGCAAGCAGTAATTTTTTTTTTTTTTGGTGTGTTAAGGACTAACAGCAGCGGTTCATTTGTTTTTTTGAGCTGATCATTTGTAGTAATGGAGGAAGAGCTACTGGAATTGAAGACCCTGATTGCTCAATTAAAGGCTGACAATGAGAAGCTGCGTGCAGAGCGCTCACCTTCCACATCTAGCTCCAGTGCCGGGCCGTCTTCAGCTTCTGCACCCCCCACTGCCCAAATAACGGACAGGTTAGTGTTTGTCCCACGCGATCGTAAGTGTCCTATGTTTAGGGGACGGATGGGGATAAGTGTGAGCGAGTGGGTTGAGGAGGTGCAGGCATGTATGCGGGCACGAAATTTGTCAGCAGCAGATCAGGCCTTCTTTTTGTACGACCATTTAGAAGGAGAGGCTAGGGATGAGATCAAATATCGCTCTAGTCAGGAACGAGGGGATCCAGCTAAAATCATTTCTATCCTCAAGGAGCTTTATGGATGTAATGAGTCACATGTTGCATTACAGGAGGCCTTTTTCTCCAGAAAGCAATTGGAA
>NW_015151116.1:393728-395988 GCF_000732505.1 Cyprinodon variegatus
ACTGAATGGTTTGCAAAATTTGGAGTACCAGCACGCATCCATTCAGACCAGGGCCGCAACTTTGAAAGCACTCTGATCCAGCAGCTGTGTGGTCTGTATGGGATTGTTAAATCTCGTACCACACCTTACCATCCAGCTGGTAATGGCCAATGTGAACGTTTTAATAGGACGCTTCACAACCTGTTGAGAACTTTGCCCACGTCCCGGAAACGAGACTGGAGCGTTTGTTTACCCCAGTTGCTTTATGCATATAATACCACCCCTCATCAATCAACTGGTGAGTCACCATTTTTCTTAATATTTGGTCAAGAACCACGTCTTCCAGTTGACTTTTTGTTGGGAAGAGTTGAAAACCCAGTTCAGGGAACTGTTCATGAGTGGGTCAAAGAACATCAGACTCGCTTGCAAATAGCATTTGAGGGTGCTAGAGAAAAGTTGAAGACTTCTGCTGGACGCAGAAAGGCTAATCATGATAGAAACATCAAAGAAGCTCCTCTTAAGGAGGGCCAGTTTGTGTTGATCCGAAACTTGGGGAGCAAAGGTCGTCAGAAATTTCAGGATTTGTGGAGTTCAGTGACGCATGTAGTTGTCCAAGTCCCAAGGGAGGGTGGTGTAGTGTATTCAGTGGCACCAGTTCATGACCAGACCAGGGTAAGGAGGGTACACCGCTCTTTGCTGAAGGTCCTGATTGGTGCTAATGCACCCAATTCAGTTCCTGTTGAGGGTGCATCTTCTGAGTATCACTCCATTTCAGAGGACGAGCTGTCTCTGGAGGGTGATTTGTTCTTGAGGCCTTGGCCTCAGGAGCAGGTACCACCTGCCTCACCTGCCGCTGTGGTTTCTGATGCTGGACCTGCTGTGGTTTCTAGCGCTGTCCCTGGGGCTTCAGGACCTGCTGTGGCTCCTCCTGGTATGACCTTGAATCAACCTACCTCATTAGCAGTGGTACCGGTGGCAGAGTCTGGTCCCAGCGAGGTGACTGTGCGCAGATCAGCACGATCAACTGCTGGCCAGCATCATAATNTGGAGCTAAATGTGGTTCTAATGTGATGCTTTTTGTTTCATTGACTTCTTTTTATCACTTGTTGCTAAATATAACAGAATCAAATGTTTTAATCTCATACTGGGTCAGAACAGCATCACTTGTTAATCACTTCTCAGTCAGTGAAGCTGAGATGTTGTTATGAATGGAGCCAAATGGAAATAATCAGTATTGAGACGCTGAGAAGTTTCTTTGCTCAGATCTTAGTTCTCCATTTCTGTCCTTTTCTCTGCAGGTCCATCAGTACCTCATCGCCATGGCGACAAGGGATTGCTCCATCATGGCTATGGAGAGACATTTTATTAAAAATTAAATAAATAAATATCACCCTCAAATTATACAAAATAAACATGTTAAATAATTTGTATGTATTAATGTATTATTACACATAAAATTTTGTATTTATTCAAAGTTTTATTGTTACTTAATTCATTAATTTCATAATAGAATATTATTTTGTGACACTTTTGTGAACCTACTTTACACATTCAATTATTTTTTTTTCTTTTACAAGTTTTTCATTTTTAAGTTCCTTTTATTTCATGTTCCTTTATTTAAATAAGGGGGCGGCGTTTTATCTGTCAGGCGGCTCTGGCTAGGATTGTCTGAATATATCTTTTTTATTATCATAAATACTGTAAAAAATATCAACATTCAAAACTCAACTCAACATCACAAACAGAATAAAATCAGTGATCTGTCAAAGATTGGAGCAATGACAGTAAAATAGAATAGATATTAGGCAGCAATAAATAAAGATAAAAACTATAAAATTAATGTAAATGAAAGAACCAACCCATCTTCAGATGTCATGCAGTTTAAAATAGTTACAGATTTTAAATATTTAATGGTAAACATTTTCTCAGATCTTAATGAGGTTGTTGCGATCAACTATAAACATATATTGAACAAAGTAGATAGTTCATTTGAAAGATGGACGCCACTACCAGTATCTATGATTGGAAGAATAAATATTATAAAAATGAATATATTGCCAAAGTGTCATGATGCGTGGTTGGTTTGCTAGCCCAAGGATGCAGAACTCACAGACTCAGAGGCAGGATAAAGTCCAATATTTATTTATGAACACCGGTAATCTGCCCTGGAAGGCAGAGAGGGCAGAAAACAGGTTAAACTCAGGGATCAAAAACTAAACTGAAAACTCACGGGTTCGCTGTTTCAGAAAGGCAGAGTAGCACAGGTAACGGACATGGCAAG
>NW_015151116.1:398374-401495 GCF_000732505.1 Cyprinodon variegatus
GAAAAGAAGCTCACAGGAAGGGATCCAAACAGAAACAGAAGCTACAGAATGGGATCCACACCCCCCTCTGGAGGGCAAACCTTGGATCCCAACACAAAGGTACTCTATGTATTTCAGAATGTTGCTCTTCCGCCTCCTCCTGAATTCTTTTCACAAATTAACAAAAAGATTTTAAGTTTCTTATGGAACAACAATAAGTCCAGACTCTGTTTGTCTCTACTATATCTCCCTTTTGACCGAAGAGGCCTGAAGTGCCCGAATTTTCACTTGTATTACTATGCTGTGCAGTTGAGGTCTATGATGTTCTATTACAGTAATCATTCTCCACATATCTGTATTTAAATTCAATATCAAAGCTTCTTAAATATATTAAAAATCCATTTCTTAAAAACATGATAAGCGTATGGAGAGATGTAAAAAAAAATTTAAATGAAACAAATTGTCTGTCTTTGTTCTGCCCGGTGTGGGGCAACCAGTTTTTCTTACCTGGAAGAACTGATCCAACATTCACAGTCTGGAAAGACAAAGGACTTCAAATGATTCAGAATCTTTATGAACCAGACTCAGATATACTAATGAACTTTCAAGATCTACAGCATAAATTTAACCTGGATAAGAAACATTTCTTTAAATATCTTCAACCTCATAAGAACAAATCAAAATAATAAGTTGATACAGCCTGCCACCTCAACTTTAGAAAGAAAGTTAACAAAGCACAGTTTAAAGAAAGGTATCATAACAGAGTTTTATAACTCAGTGATGTTACAAATTTCAGAATGATCTCATGATAGACTTAAGGCTTGGAAAGAAGACTTATTGATAGAGTTAACAGAGGAAGATTGGCAGACAGCATGTAAATTGGCCCACACCAGCTCTATTAATACAGCTCTTAAAATGATTCAACATAAATGGCTAATGCGAATTTACATAACACCAGGAGACCTCAATAGGTATAACGGGGAGATACCTGATGTATGTCCAAAATGCACAGAGGACAGAGCGATTCTGGTTCACTGTATGTGGCATTGTAGAGAAATTATACAGTTTTGAAAATAAGTAAAAGGTGCTATAGAAAACATAATTTCTAAACAAATAATTTTTGAGCCAAGGTTGTTTGTGTTTGGATTATTCCCTGAAAAACATATTTACACAAAAATTTAAGAGTGTTTATAAACTTAAGTTTGCTTAATGCGAAGAGATGTATATCTATATTTTGGAAAAAGACTCACAGACCGAGCATAAACCAATGGCTGCAGCAGATGTTATCTGTCCTCCCTGTGGAAAAAATCATGTATATATCAAAGGACAAACAGGACCTGTTTGAATCTATTTGAAAATCCTTCATTAATTATGTTAAGACTTTGAATATTTAAAAAAAAAGGTGCAAGTGATTGAAGAACAAGTGAACTGCAGTTCCCAAAGACAATTTATTTGAGGACAAATACTGTCAAATTTAATTCTCAGTATAAGAGGCTAAGCATTAAATGTGATCAGTCGCATTGGAATAAATGTTGTGTAAGGCAATTTGTTGTCTGTATTTTATTTTGACTTGAACAGTAATGTAACTATTGCCGTGATTATATTCTGTATATTGTTCAAAATGTTTGTTTAAATAGCTAAAATTAGAATAAATATATTTTTATTGAAAAAAATAGTATAAGATACCAAAAGCTAATGCGACAATAACCATCATAAATTGTAGCAACTACGATGTGACCAACATAAAATAAAAACAACAAAACAGAACTAAAATAGAAGGACAATATTACATTCAATGAAAACATTCCAACAGAGAGGATAATTTACTGCATGTTTAGATTTAACCAGTTTCACAGACTTAAAATTAAAATAATTTTTCCAATGACCAAAGGTGGGCTTTGTTTAAAGAAACCTAAATCTGTGAATGAAAAATGTTCCCATCAATATAAGAAAGTTTCCTAAATATTCCAGAGAACAGTTTTCACTTTTTAAACCAAATAATATAATAGTGCCAGATATTTGAGACAGAACAATGTTCTTTAGGTCTAACCAGCTTTGGAAATCTGTTCAGAATTATTTAAAATTTGGTTAAAAAAAGGGATAGATGTTTCAAACTTTCAATGTTTCTCATACCAAATACACAAAGTTCTATATCCAATTATAATTTTTATGGCAAAAATTCTTTAGTTGGATATATTTCATTCATTATTTTGAATTGCATCTCTTTCCCTTTTAGAGGCAGATGGTTAGTTATATAGTTAGTTCTTCTCTAGAAATCTGATCTGTTATCCAGATATTCAGATGTTCTGATCACAAAATCTGTTGTCATGTCTCATGGTTATTTATTACATGTACATTATGAAGTGTTATTTAAAGAGTTTGTCCCAAGCAATTTCTTTTCAGGAAAAAGAACCGGAGAGAGAGAAAGCTTCCAGGTGTAGAAACAGAGCTTTCCATTAACATTCTATTTTAAAATAGTGCTGAAATGACCGTTTATCTTCAGCACTGAATCTAAAATTTATTTTGATTCTCTGGCATCTTTCCTTTGCACAGATCTTCCTTCATCTAAACTGCTTTCTTCTAATTCCCATTTATTTCCTTGATTCTCAACCCCCCCCCTTTACCTCCTCTATCTTTCTCTTTCCCATTAGAAACTGTTGTCCAGCCTTCCTCATCCTCATCTACTAGACTTGCCATTTTGTTACATCCACCAACCTATAAGGCCAAAAACATTACCAGCAAACCAAAGAGTTTTTCTGCGCCTGCCCACTCGAGCGGAATGTAAACAATACGTGCACTACTATAACGGAGTACTAGGGCCTGGCTAGAGAATTTTTTTTCAAGAATTAAATTGTAATATTATGAGAATAAAGTTCTTGTGTCCAACTTATTTTCGAACGAGGAAGTAAATATAGGTTCAACTTCCGTTTCTGTGCGGCACCTCAATTTCTGCACTTTCCCATGCAAACTGCCACAAACGTAACTGATTTAGTAAACAATGTCATGGCAACATTTCCCTAATTTGCTGAGCATTTAGAGAGGTCTGTTGGGATCTGGAGCTGTACCACCTTTCTCCAGCAGAGTGCGCCGTGGCCTCCAACACACCTGTGGCCCATCTCATCATCAGAGGATCCACCACTAT
>NW_015151116.1:402005-407194 GCF_000732505.1 Cyprinodon variegatus
ATGTGCTTGTGTTACAATAAACCTTGTTAAACTTTTCATCAGCCTCCGTTTGTGTTCTGCATATTGGGTTAACTCAGTAACCAATCATGACAAGGTCGGTGCCACAACCTAAAACTATTTGTGAGAGGGAGGATGATATGAACAGCTGGCCTCATATAACGTATGAGGACATTTTTAACTATTTTGTATTGTCATTTGGTGTAGACGGATCTACGATGCGTGACTACAAGCGTATCAGTACCTCCACAGTGGAAAAGTTGGCAAGGTGTTAATCAGTAACAACATAAACAATCTGATATTACTGAAGGCTGATGTCCTTCCAAGCCAAAGCAAACCCAACGCTTATTTGGCATGGATCCTGACCACATCAACCGGCACTGTTAAGATGGTCGGGTGCTTCTGTGTTGCAGGTCAGGGGAAGTCATGCAGTGACGATTTTTTTTGGACGGTGGGCTAATGAATTGTGTGTTCAATCCAATAATTTACCAGCTGTTGCGTTGTTGTAACTAGATTAACAGTCAGTTTATTTGAAAACGATAGCACTGCTAAATCTTTGGGATTGTAACTAACTAATGTTACAAATATCAAAACGTTAATTAAACTGTTGCCTACCTCTTAATGAAGTATAAAACTGTACCAATTTGATGTGTAGACTCAAAGCTCTTGAAATTTGTCACGTTAAAATGTAATTTTGCTTTAGATTGAAACTGCAAATTTATTTCTATTTTATTTTTGGGTTATCAAACTGTTGATGAAAACATTGGCTTTTAAAGCCTTTGTGAAATAAAATGTACTAGTCTTCATGAAAAACATTTTTATTTTTAATCAACAGGTTCTATGCCTTTTTCACTATTAAATGTATTTATATTTGATATACAAATGTCACACCAAGTACCATAATATATTAAAAATATGTAATATGTTTTTAAACTTTGTTATAAAGGTGCAGTTTGCCGTGTCCAAAGGTCTCACTGGATTGTCCTGCACAGATGAGCAGTGCCACTGGAATTCAGGGACACAGCACAATTTAGTCCCTAAAAAGTTGAAGAATATATGTTTCAAGCACCACAAAGAAAGTTCTGATTTCTCTAAGAACACCCAGCCCATCTTGCCTTCTCTACTGCCAGGGGCGGAGCTAGATGGGGGCCAGGTGAGTAATGACAAAGGACGAGATGTTTGACCCAGAACTAAAACCTGAAAGAATTGTATCCACTATTTATTTTATCTAGAATGCACGGATGTTTAAATATATTCATCTATTTGTTACCAAAGGAAAGTATAGTTTGTCTTATCTTTGGCTTGACCCTTGGTTCTGGTGCCTATCCACTTTTGCTCCATAAATTTTAGAGATAAGAAGAGGTGGCAGGGTTCCTTCTGAAAAGTGGGGAAGGATGGTTTGACTTTAAGAAAGCAACATTTGTGAATGAAATACTTGTCAATGATGATTACATTTAGTACTCTTTTAAATTTCTTTTCTTTTCTCAGAGTCCAAAAAATAGTGCCTTTCTCAGAGAATTCAGGTGAGTAGAAAAGATGTTCAGCTGACTCAATATCACCATCACAAAATAAACAAGTTTTGTTATCATAAGCAAATCGAGTCTAAGGAATTCCTTAGAGGGATAAAAACCTGAAAAGATTTTAAAGTGGAATTCCTTGGGTTTTGGAGGAATGGGAAGAATTTAAATAATTTGTTCTAATTTAGACCCTTTCAGCCTTTGAAAAGAAATGCACTATAAAATTTGGATTTGATACTGTTTTGGTATATTTTTTTACAAGTATTCACCCCAGTTAAATAAACGGAGATCAATGGATTTCACTCAGTCGGCACATTATTTTCTTATCTTTGCAAAGAGAGAACAGTTCATCATACAGCCATTACTGCTTGGTATTTCAGCCCTGTTCTGCCTGGGCAGCGTTCCTTCCCCCTTACTTAAAACAATGGAAAGTTTTCAGTCCAAACAAATTACAGACACTTTGGTTAAACAGTAACATGTTATGAATAAACTTTGAGAAAGAATCTGGTTTGTTATGGGAAGAAGGTCTTGTCTAAAAACATGCCCACGCAGGGCAATTGTGTGGGCTTGCAGGTGAAACAGACTGAGTGAAAACTTTTATAGTGAGTAAATAGGATAAATAATATATGAAATGTGCATAAAACATTTGGGGGAATAGCTCTAATAATTTTTTTGAAATCCACTTTTAGTTCTTTGCAGGTTTTATTTAATACTGAAGTCTTCTGACGGATCAGGTGGTTACAGGGAGCATGCAGCATAAATATGGGTCTTTTTTAATAAACTTTATTTACAATTTAAGGATATACAATTGCAGACATTAGTATGCTTGAGGTGCTGGGGTAACAAATCCACAGGATTCCATAACAAAAAAAAAAAAAAAAAACAGTTTACAAATTAACTTCATCACTTAGGGTTATAAGTTTCATAGCTTTAGAGGTGGTCCAAAAACATCTAACATAAGCTCTAAAAACAGTGAGGTTGGGTTTGTTTTTAGCAAATTTACAGGCATGTATGTGGAACTTAGCCAATAGAATAAGAACATTTATAATATATAATTTGTTACTGGAAATACCAAAGAAAACATGTTTAACATTCAAAGGAATAAGTATATTTCATTTTCGACTAAAGAAAATATTGAAGTCACACCAAAAAATTTTGCTGAAATAGCATTCCCAAAAAAGGTGAGTTAATGTTTCTTGTTCGATTTACAAAAGCAACGATCAATAATATTTTGAATATATTTATTCAATACTGAATTAACCTGCAGAGTAACAACTGTGCAGAAAGGACACCTCCCATACTTTATTTGACTAAAGACTAGAGACTAAAAACTTTCTTGGTAACAACCATGTTTGTTATCTACGGGAGAGGGATGAGAAGCTGAGATCTTGCGAGAGCTGTGTGCATAAGTAAAATAGCGACATACAGGTAATTCAAAAAACAAATCCACTCAGGTAAGTAAGCCAATAACAAACTGGAAGATGAGACCTTGATGAGCCTGGAGAGCAACTTGGATGTGTGTTTTGACAACATGGTAATGGGGAAGCCAAGGAATCCCGCATCCACAAACACGCCTTCTACCAAATAATGTCGGTCTAGTTCAACCAGTGCTGCTTCTACCTCTACTTCGTCTCCAGACAGGAGCTACAGCGACGTCCTGGAATTCATCGACAAAAAGCTAACTAGCGGCCGCCATAGGACGCCCCGAGGCGTCCCAAACCCCGCCCCGATGGGGCAAACCCCTGAAGGGGCAGATGATTACCCCTTCAGGGGTTTGCACTCTGCTAGTGGGGGAAGGGGAGGGAGGGGGAGTGGGACTGATCTTGGCCTGGATGTCTTTTGTTGCTTGTGTGGTGAGTAACTACTGTCTGAACTATACAGGACACTGACTAAACTGGATGATACAATATCTCTTCCTATTACTACATGGGAAGAGGATTTATCAGCCAGCTTTGAACAAAACATCTGGGCTCAGATATGTCTAAGAACTTTTAACATGACTAGAAACCCCAATTTACAATTAATTCAATTCAATTTTCAATTCAGTTTATTTATATAGCGCCAAATTCACAACACATTTCATCTCAAGGCACTTTACAGTTCAACCAGATCATACAGTCAAATNGACGCCGTCTCTGCTTCTGCAGGAAGCACCGAGGAAGACGCCGTCTCTGCTTCTGCAGGAAGCTCCGAGGAGGATGCCGTCTCTGCTGCTGCAGGAAGCTCCGAGGAAGACGCCCTCTCTGCTGCTGCGGCTCAGCAACGGGCTCCGACTTGGTCACCCACTGTAGCTCTGGATCAGGAACTGAGGAGGCCGTTGATTGCGGCTCCGCATCAGGAACTGAGGAGGCCGTCAGTTGCGGCTCCGCATCAGGAACACCGGAAGCCACCGACTGTGGCTCCGAATCAGGAGGACCGGAAGCCGCTGACTGCGGTTCCGAATCAGGAGGACCGGAAGCCGCCGACTGCGGTTCCGAATCTGGAACACTGGAAGCCGCCGATTGCGGTTCCGAATCAGGAGCACCGGAAGCCACCGACTGTGGCTCTGAATCAGGAGCAGAGGAGGCCACCGACTGTGGCTTCACACCAGGAACAGAGGAAACCACAGATTGTGGCTCCGCAGGAACAGAGGAGACCGCCGATTGTGGCTCCACAGGAACACAGGAGGCCGCCGATTGCGGCTCCGGATCAGGAACAGAGGAGGCCACCGACCGTTGCTCCTCGTACCGGAAGGAAGAGGGCTTAAAGGTCCATGGACGGCGCTGAGCGGGCTCAGGGGTCTCCAGACGGTTCAGAGCGGGCTCAGGGGTCTCCAGACGGCTCAGAGCGGGCTCAGGGGTCTCCAGAAGGCTCAGAGCGGGCTCAGGGGTCTCCAGAGGGCTCAGACCGAGCTCAGGGATCCTTAAACGGCTCACAGCGTACACTAGACGGTTCAGAAATGACTCTGGAGTCCCCAAGTACCAGGACGAGTTTGGGGTCCTTAGCAGGCGCAGATAATCCTGCAAGACCCACTCCAACTTCCTAATATGCCAACGGTGCGAATCCATCCAGGCTGGTTCAGAAAACACCCCCTCAAACATCTTCAGGGATGTAAACGGTGAGTCTGCTGGGCTAGTCTGTTGGCCGGATTGTTCTGTCATGATGTGATTGGTTTGCTAGCCCAAGATGCAGAACTCACAGAACAGACAGGCAGGATTAAAGTCCAATATTTATTGGTGACACACAGGGTTCTACCCTGGAAGGCAGAGAGGACAAACAGGTTAGGTTCAGGTTACAGGTTAACAGGCTCAAACTCACAGGTTTGCAGGTTCAGAGAGGCTGGGTTCAACAGGCACAGAGTAACAGATTCAGGCAGGCAGGGTGGCTCAGGTTTGCTTCCATGGCAAGGACAACAATCCAGCTCAGAGTGAAGCTATCAATCAGCTTATATAGGGAGAGGTTAATCAGCAGATCTGATGGGGATCAGGTGTGAGCGCTGAGCAGCAGCTCCCAGAGAAGGATCCACATCGCCCTCTGGAGGGCAAACCCCTGGATCCCAACAGAAACAGAAGCCCACAGGAAGGGATCCACACCGCCCTCTGGAGGGCAAACCTTTGGATCCCAACAGAAACAGAAGCCCACAGGAAGGGATCCACACCGCCCTCTGGAGGGCAAACCTTTGGATCCCAACAGAAA
>NW_015151116.1:409582-411140 GCF_000732505.1 Cyprinodon variegatus
AAACTCTTCAACAGCTGGCAAGACTTGTTTTACGATTATGTGATGACTGACACCAATTTCGTCTTCAAACTCGCCTTCAGAGTGGTTATAGCCAATAATGCTCCATTCTAGAGCAGATTTCTGTCCAAAAGGCTGGTCTCTTTCTCCACTAACCACTTCAATGGGCAGTAAAGCCTGTGGGCAATTATAGCCAATTAGTAATGCAACTTCACAGTCAAGTTCAGGCGCCATCTCTTTCGCTAGATGTTTCAGGTGAGACCAGTCCTCTGCCGTCTTGCTTGTGGGAATATGGGATCTGTTGGCAGGTATGTAGTCTCTGGTGTAGACTGGTGGCAATTTGATTCTCGTTTCAGAATTAATGCCTCTTACTTGTAGATTGCTTAACTTTTGGCTGGATACAGTCTTTGTTTGGGATGTTATTGTAGAAATCTTGAGTTTAACTGACTCTTTCTTTACATTCAGCATCTCGGCTGTGTCTTTTAGAAAAAAAAGTAGTGTCACTTTAGATGTCAAGCAAAGCATACACCAGTTTCTCTTGGTCTGGTTCATCCACAGTTGATAAATAAACTGGAACGACAGAAGAAGTACAACCTTTAGACTTATGCTGTACAACTCTATTGGACGTTACCTGCTTAGACTCGATATCTTGTGGATCTTGCTTTCTCTCTGTTTCTTGATTCACTTTTAACTTTTCTTGATTTTCTTTAGGTCTTTGGTTTTTGTCTCTATCTTGATGCAAACATGTAGGGTGAGACTTTTGACACTTGTCACATACGCTTCTTGAAGTACAGCTTTTAGAGTTATGTCCAGTCTTAAGGCAGCCGAAACACAACTTCTCAGCTTGCACAAACTTTACTCTTTCTTCAACTGGCTTTTCCATCATCCTTCTACATTTGTGGAGTGAGTGGACAGATTTCTTACAGAAGATGCATGTGAAGTTTGTCTTCTCATTGGAATTTGTGACGAGTGCTTTAGCATGAAAGGTGTAATTTCTTCTTGACTTGTCTTTCATAGCTTGCCTGTTATCTGTAACAGTTGGCTTTATTGCTTGGAGGGATGTGATGGGATTACAGGCAATTCTGGCTTCTTTGTTGAGGAACTCAACAAAATGGCTGAAACTTGGGAACATTCTGTGCTCGTCTTGGTACTCAGTTACTGTCCTATTCCAGCGGGAACTTAGCCAATCTGGTAGCTTAGCAGCTATCCTTTGGTTTTCAACACAGTCGTTCAAAACTTGTAATCCTTGCACATAGGGGATGGCTGATTCGACACTACTCAGAAAATCTGCAAATTCTTGTAGATCTCGACTGTCTTTGGTGATCTTAGGCCATGAATGAATCTTGTCTCGATATGCCTTGCCTATGACAAAGGGATCTCCAAATCTATTTTCAAGTGTTTCCCAGGCAGTATAGTAAGCCATGTCTGTCCCGACTAAGAAGTGACCTTCAATAGCTCTTCTGGCTGAACCACCAATGTACTTTCTCAAATAAAAGAGCTTCTCTTGTATTGGGAGGTTTTTGCGGTCTACTAATGTTTGAAAAGACAGCTTCCACTCATT
>NW_015151116.1:413165-438270 GCF_000732505.1 Cyprinodon variegatus
CCAACCAGGTTATTTAAGGAGGTATTCCCTTTGATCTCCTCCTCCATTTTAGATGTGATTAATCTATCCCTGTTACAGGGATATGTACCAAAGGCTTTTAAGATTGCTGTAATTAAACTTTTGTCTCTTGATCCAGATGACTTGGTCAATTATAGACCTATATCCAATCTTCCTTTCTTATCTAAAATTTAGTTTCAGTCTGGCTTTAGAGCTCATCATAGCACTGAAACAGCTCTGGTGAAAGTTTCTAATGATATTTTCATGGCCTCAGATAATGGACTTGTGTCTGTACTTGTACTATTAGATCTCAGTGCTGCATTTTATACAGTTGATCATAATATTCTTTTAGAAAGACTTGAATATTTTAATAGAATTAAAAGAACTGCACTAGACTGGTTTAATCTATCTGATTGATTTAATTTTGTTCACATTAATGACAAATCTTCCTCATGCTCAATGGTTACCTGTGGAGTACCACAGGTATCAGTGCTAGGACCAATTCTCTTTACTATATATATGCTCCCAATCGGTAGAGTTATTAAACAGCATGGGATTAATTTCCACTGTTATGCTGATGATACTCAGCTATATCTGTCTAAAAATCTAGATGAAGCTAACCCATTACATAGATTACAGGCATGTCTCGAAGACATAAAAACCTGGATGACTCCTAACTTTCTGCCTCTGAATGCAGACAAAACAGAAGTTATAGTCTTTGGACCAGAGTCTTTGAAAAAGAAGCTGATTAGTCAATCACTTCATTTGGATGGGATTAAACTGATTTCAGGTAATAAAGTAAAAAAATCTTGATGTTATTTTTGATCAGGATCTGTCATTTTAAATCCCATTCAAAGAAGTTTCTAGAATTTCCTTCTTTCATCTGCAGAATATTGCAAAAAATTTGAAATATCCTGTCTAGGGTTGATGCTGAGAAAGTAGTCCATGCATTTGTTACTTTAAGGCTGGACTATTGTAATTCTTTACTATCAGGAAGTCCACAAACAGTAGTTAAAAGCCCTCAGCTGATCCAAAATGCTGCAGCCGGAGTTCTGATGAAAAATAAAAAAAAAAGAGATCATACACTGCCTGGCCAAAATAAAAGTTGCCACCAAAAAAAAAGTCACTCACCCTAATACTTTGTTGGACCACCTTTAGCTTTGATTACGGCACGCATTGCTGTGGCATTGTTTCGCTAAGCTTCTGCAATGTCAAAAGATTTATTTCCATCCAGTGTTGCATTAATTTTTCACCAAGATCTTGCATTGATAATGGTGGAGTCCGCCGCGCAAAGCCCTCTCTAAGCACATCCCAAAGATTCTCAATGGGGTTGAGGTCTGGACTCTGTGGTGGCCAATCCATGTGTGAAAATGATGTGTCATGCTCCCTGAACCAGTCTTTCTCAATTTGAGCCCGATGAATCCTGGCATTGTCATTTTGGAATATGCCTGTTCCATCAGGTAAGAAAAAGTCCATTGATGGAATAACCTGGTCATTCAGTATATTCAGGTAGTCAGTTGATCTCATTCTTTGAGCACATATTGTTGCTGAACCTAGACCTGACCAACTGCAGCAACCCCAGATCATAACACCGCCCCCACAGGCTTGTACAGTAGGCACTAGGCATGGTGGGTGCATCACTTCACCTGCCTCTCTTCTTACCCTGATTCGCCCATCACTCTGGAACAGGGTAAATCTGGACTCATCAGAGCACATGACCTTCTTTCATTGCTCCACAGTCCAATCGTTATGCTCCCTAGCAAATTGAAGCCTTTTTTTCTGGTTAGCCTCACTGATTAGTGGTTTTCTAACGGCTACACAGCTGTTCAGTCCCAATCACTTGAGTTCCATTCGCTTTGTGCGTGTGGAAATGCTCTTACTTTCAGTATTAAACATATCCCTGAGTTTTACTGTTGTTTTTCTTTGATTTGATCTCACCACATGTTTAAGTGATCGCCGATCACGATCATTCAGGACTTTTTCCGGCCACATTTCTTCCTTGAAGATGATGGGTCCCCACTATCCCTCCAGTTTTTAAGAATGCATTGGACAGTTCTTAGCCCAATTTTAGTAGTTTCTGCAATCTCTTTAGATGTTTTCTCTGCTTGGTGCATACCAATGATTTGACCCTTCTGAAACAGACTAACATCTTTTCCATGACCACGGGATGTGTCTTTCGACATGGTTGTTTAGGAAATGAGAAGCAAGTCATTGCACCAGTTGGGGTTAAATAACTTGTTGCCAGCTGAAAGATAATCACCCATGCAGTAATTATCCAATAGGAGGCTCGTACCTATTTGCTTAGTTGAATCCAGGTGGCAACTTTTTTTTGGCCAGGCAGTGTATCTCTCCTATCCTAGATTTAACATTGGCTTCCTGTTTAATCAAGAATAGAATTTAAAATCCTTCTTCTCACCTCCTTCTGACCTTTTAGTCAGTGAGGCAGACACCCTGTCTAATGGGTAGTAAAGGGTAGTCTTACAACTTTCAGTTTTGATAAAGCTTATAGTTAGAGTGGCACAGGTTATCCTGAGCTGTCTCTATAGTTATGCTGCTATAGGCTTGGACTTCTGGAGGACATACAGGGGTTGGACAATGAAACTGAAACACCTGGTTTTAGACCCCAATAATTTATTAGTGCGGTGTAGGTCCTCCTTTTGCGGCCAATACAGCGTCAATTCGTCTTGGGAATGACACATACAAGTCCTGCACAGTGGTCAGAGGGATTTTAAGCCATTCTTCTTGCAGGATAGTGGCCAGGTCATGACATGATGATGGTGGAGGAAAATGTTTCCTGACTCGCTCCTCCAAAACACCCCAAAGTGGCTCAATAATATTTAGATCTGGTGACTGTGCAGGCCATGGGAGATGTTCAACTTAACTTTCATGTTCATCAAACCAATCTTTCACCAGTTTTGCTGTGTGTATTGGTGCATTGTCATCCTGATACATGGCACCTCCTTCAGGATACAATGTTTGAACCATTGGATGCACATGTCCCTCCAGAATGGTTTGGTAGTCCTTGGCAGTGGAAATGGCATGATATGGCAGCCCAAACCATCACTGATCCACCCCCATGCTTCACTCAGGGCATGCAACAGTCTGGGTGGTAAGCTTCTTTGGGGCTTCTCCACACCGCAACTTTCCCGGATGTGGGGAAAACAGTAAAGGTGGACTCATCAGAGAACAATACATGTTTCACATTGTCCACAGACCAAGATTTGTGCACCTTACACCATTGAAACCAACGTTTGGCATTGGCACGAGTGACCAAAGGTTTGGCTATAACAGCCCGGCTATGTATATTGACCCTGTGGAGCTCCCAACGGACAGTTTTGGTGGAAACAGGAGAGTTGAGGTGCACATTTAATTCTGCCGTTATTTGGGCAGCCGTGTTTCTTTTTTTTTGGATACAATCCGGGTTGCAACCCAAACATCCCTTTCAGACAGCTTCCTCTTGCATCCACAGTTAATCCTGTTAGATGTGGTTCGTCCTTCTTGGTGGTATGCTGACATTACCCTTGATGCCGTGGCTCTTGATACATCACAAAGACTTGCTGTCTTGGACACAGATGCGCCAGCAAGAAGTGCACCAACAATTTGTCCTCTTTTGAACTCTGGTATGTCACCCATAATGTCGTGTGCATTGCAATATTTTGAGGAAAACTGTGCTCTTACCCTGCTAATTGGACCTTCACACTCTGCTCTTAATGGTTCAATGTGCAATTAATGAAGATTGGCCACCAGGCTGGTCCAATTTAGCCATGAAACCTCCGTCACTAAAATGAGAGGTGTTTCAGTTTCATTGTCCAACCCCTGTAGGTAACCCTATTTCATCATTTTGCTTCATTCTATCTCTATTCTCCCACTCTGCAGAATCTGTTATTTTAATCTCTAACGTTCTGCTCTCTCTGCTTTTTGTCATAGTAACGTAATCTCTCTGCAAGGTCCCAGTCAATGTCACCTGAGGGCCAGGAGAGAAACCGAAGGAGGTCAGCATCCTCGTCCGGTACCCTGACTTGGTCTAACATGGCCTCCACGTCCGCGGTGACAGCTACCTCCTCCTGCCTGAATCTTGTGATGACACCGAGTAGAGAACTGGTCAGATAAGGTCCCTGCAGCAGCTGGTCGTTCAAAGTGGTTCCTTGGTACGATGCCCCACAGTTGAATACCACACGGATCTTATTCTTCCTGGCGTGATATATGCCATGATGGGGCAGGTACCAAATCTTGCTATCGCTGCGACAGAGGTCCTCTTTTGGAACCCTGAGAACATAGTCCTTTTCAATCCAATCTTCCACGAATGCAGAGTAATCTGCCTGGAACTGAGGGTTCTTTATGAACTTTAGGTTCAGAGCACGCTGTTCAGCAACCTCTCTGTTGTTCGGCATTCCTCAGTGGCAAACCGATGCTGTAGTGACCCTCTGTAAGTCTAGCCGACTAAGAAACCATCTCCAGAATCTGGATGTCCTCCCTAGACATCGCCAGTTTCTCATCTTGGCACTCTGGGAAGTCGTTCCTAAACTGCTGACTCCACAGCTCATCCAGGGTGACCACTGTTGTGCGGTTGGAGGTGACCTGTATGAGTCCAGTTGTAGTTTCACAGGCACTGCTTCCTCGGAGGAGCCCGTTAACGATCCAGCTGAGTCGTGTTTTCACTGCATACGGCCCATCTTCCACGCTGGGTATTACATACCATGGCTCCATAGCCTTGGGCATGTCTGTTCCGATGAGGAGGCCGACTTCTGCGTGAATCTTTTGAATCTTTATTTGACTGAGATGAGGCCACTTGTTCACTTCCTCTTGGAGTGGAATGTTCTGCTGGTGAGCGGAAATCATCCTTCTGGGAGTAGACGTTGGGCAGCTCCAGATATTCGTCAATATCCATGCAACTGATTTCCAAGCCAGACACCACCTGACTGCTCACGATCTGCTCACCTCCCATAGTTTTCAGCAGGATACTGGTTTTTTCTGCCGGTGATGTTCAGCAAGGCCATCAGTCTTTCAGTGCAGAAGGTGACGTCGCTACCTGGGTCAAAGAAAGCATAAGTAGCAATAACCTTGTTGCCTTTCTTGGCCTTAACGTGGACTGGGACCATAGGTAGAATGCCATTCATATTGCCGGCCCCAGTAGCTCTGCAGGTACTAGTCTCTGCACTGATACATCCGCTGACTACTGAACTGACCTCTTCTGTAGCCTCAACCTTGGGATGTGTTACTTTAGTTGCATCGTGCAATGAGTCTTTCTTTAGCTTTACTTCACCGGATGTTTTTGATCTTTGCTCTTCATATGCAGAACTGTCGGGTGAAAGAGCTTGCAGATTTGACAGCTCATCTTTTCATTGCACGCCTTAGCCATATGCCCCTGTTTCAGGCAACTAAAACATAGTCCATGCTTCTTCAGAAAGTCTATTTTCTCAATGTGAAGGGACTTTCTCATTCTCTTACAGTTCTCTATGGTGTGCTGTTCTCCTTGTCAAAAGAGGCAGGGGTTGGTGAAAGCGCTGAAAGAGCTCCCCTTAGCCTGGGTCTTAGTCTCTGCTAGGTTTGTAACTCCTGTAGTCGCAGTAGTAAAGCTTCTTCAAACACCAATCCTTCTAATAGACCTCTCGTCCCTTTGAGCCTTATCTTGGCCCTTATTTCCATCAGTGATGTGGCCAAAAATAGGGTGCAAGGCTTCTTTGGCTAGCAGGTTAACAAAGTCTACAAGGTCGCTGAACTTGGCTCTGCATTGTTAATTTTCTAGGAGAGCATAGGCTTTGTTCCTTCATCTTTCTTTGTGCTTATATGGAAGCTTGGCAACAATAGCTTGCATGTTGGACCTGCTGTCGAGCTCTTCCATATACTCCAAGTCATCCATAGCATTGAGGCATCCAGTGAGGAAGATGCCAAATGAGCAAAGCCCCTCTCCATCATCCGGCTTTATGGCCAGCCAGTTCAGTGCCTTGTCAATGTAAGCCATAGAAATCTTGTATCCATTTCCAAAATGTTCCTTTAAGAGCTTCTTCGCTTTGCTGTAACTACGTGTTGGTTCCATGTGGAGACAACTTCTTATTAGGTCTCTGGGCTGTCCATCTGTGTACTGCTCCATGAAGTACAGCCAATCTTTGTCATTATCTGTCTTGTCCTCCACTCCACGTTCAAAGGTTCTGATGAATAGCCTGTACTCCAGAGGGTCCCCTCGGAATATAGGAATTTTTTGAGGGGGCAGTGTAGTGAGGTTCTGTTGTTTCACTAGAAAGTCCACAATGGCTTGTGTAGGTTCTCGTTGCAGAGTCTCCTGTTCTCTTTGAATGAGTTAGCAGGAGTACGGTAACTGATGTTGCTAGGCGGCTCTGTTTTAACCGCAGCAGGAAGAGTAGGCTGTGCTTTCTTTAAATAGAGGTTCATTCCATCTTCCTGGCTCACTCTAGATGAAGTTCGCAGACCCTCTAGCTCATCTAGTACTCTGAGCTTGGCATTTGAGGCTGCTAAAGCAGCCTGGATCTGTAGCTCTTCTCTATCTGCCTTCAGCTTAGCCTCTTGTTCATATAAAGGTATTTTCTGTTTTAAAGCAGAAGCTTGAGCTTGTAGCTTGCAGATGACGAAGCTCTGGAAAGTGTTATGGTCGGTGTTTTAACTCCTTTATTTATATTTACAGTAGCGACAGATGCACAATCTTCAGGTGCAACCTCCTCGTTGGCTCTTTCAGCCCTAGCAATACGCTGTTGCACTTCACTCATCCACGTCTCAGTCTTAAGAGTAAAGTTGTAAAACATGTCTGCCTTGGGTGTAAACCATCCATCCTGATCAGCCTTTAACCGATCTCCCGATGTCTCACTCAATAGAGCCTGAACTAAGATGTTTAGCTCACAAAATTCTCCCAGCAGCTTGTTGAATTCAGCCATCAGCGTAGTCCGAATAACTGGCAAATTGCTGTCATCACCATCATTCATTAGCTGATTCATATGGTTCATTTTACTTGTCAGCTGGCTTAGCTTAGCTTTACTTTTGTTAATGGCAGCCCAAATTTTCTCTTCTAGGGCCTTTCCTGTCATCTTAACCTGTCTAAGTTCAGTAGACTCGAACACTGCGGTTTATTTTTCTGGTTGGCTCATTAATTGTACTAGGTGGCAATACTAACAGTCACTGAAAGCCTATTGCTGGCCTAATAATGGCCACAACTCACAGAAAGTCCGACTGATCCTTCACAGCCTTCACAGTCACTCACGAGCGCCAAGCTAGCTAGTGAGCACTAGCTTAGCACCGGCTATAGTTAGCAGCTGTTAGCACAGGAAACCGGCGTCCACCTAGTTTATTTTCGTTACTCACAAACTGGTTTTCTTTCCTTCCAGAAGTCCAAGCTCAGTTTTTGTACTAATGTGAGGGCCGAAGGTAATTGAGACGTTGTTTATGTTACTCGCGCCGTAGCGGCTAAGTTGTTAGCCGTGAAGAACTCCACAGTACTCCGATGTAAAGAACGTCAGACGAACATTTATTTAGATCTACAGGGTTATTCCGTTACAGGAGTGATCCACGGTTAATCCACGGTTGAAAAATATCCAAAGTTTGCTGATACTGTTAGCCTCCGTGGCTACTCTTTACTTCCAGCCCACTGACCCGGAAAGACAAACGCTGCCGAAAAACCTGTGAGGACAGTACGCAGGCCTCTTAAAGAAACAGCAAACCAATAGTAGACTAATATAAGTCTAAATTAAACCTTTCCTCATACTTAATATATCATTTAACACAGCAAATAATAATAGTAATAATAGTACTTATTACTGAAATCAGGCTGAATAACACTGAACATATAAACACAATAAAGGTAAATATGAGCCTCTTACAAATAAAAATACCATTTAGTGCGCTTTGGCTCCTATAGTTCTGTTTCTTGCTCTACGTAAATACCAGAGGAGCCAAATTGTCCTGCCTCTGCCTGTTTTGCAGTTTGATCTGGGAGCCTGTTTCTGTTTGACATTGCATCAGTGTTTTTTCTTCAGGCTTTACATTTTAGTAAAGCTATTTTGTTTGTCAATTTGATTTATTTCAGTGGTTTTATAAGTAAGTCTGCATGTACTACAGTTATGTCTGTTGAGGTAACCATTCATCTGTGTCCCAATTGTTTTGCAAAGAAAAAGATAGTGGAAAATGCATTCTGACTATCAGTATAAATTGTCACACCGCATCCTTTGTCAGCTCACAAGTCCTTATTAAGGCAAATAATTAAGCTGCCTGAGCTGAATGATATGACTAAATTTGCTTCGCTTCAACTTTGTTATGGGAGAGTGACACAACGGCATAACCTGTTTTCGTTTTTCCTAAATCATCTTTAAATTAGGAATCATCAACAAATACAACTTTTTTTTCCCTGTTTCAGGGTCTTTTTGAGGTCTATTTCTCTTGACATCCTTTCTTGGGATGTTTGACAGTTTGCTGATTTTCAAAAATATTTGCATTTTAGATGCTTTTAGTCCTACACTATCTTTTGGGTTTGGGGGGGGTTAAGGGATAAGCAGTTTTATGGCTGGTTCTTTTTTTTGGAATAGAACCTAACATTGTGTGAGAGACCAAACAGGTGCCACAGGAGCAGCTGCAGTTGCCACGCTACTGGCTGCCCCACCTGCACCTGCTGGTTGAGGCTGTCTCCTTCTCCAAGATGTTTCATTATCTTCTGGACAGACAAACATAGCATTGAAGACGGACAAACATAACATTAGATCTATTTATTTTATTTTTTGTAATAAACTCCTGTTTAATTTGCGCCTTCTGTTTTTTTACTAGCGCTTTTTTGTAGCCGGCACACAGCTTCAACACACAATCTATTTTATACTTTTTCTTCCACTCCTGCAAGTATTATAAATTACTTGGATCCATCTGATAAATAAATTTTCCATCCCCATTAGGATCTCCCTTTACTTTGTCCTGAACCAATTCTGTTTATTTTTTTCACGTTGTGTTTATCTACCTCACAGGACTTAAACCTGTTTCTTTAACTTTTTCACCTTTTTTATTTTTAACACCTGCAAACTTTAATTGCCTTTGCAAGGGACTTTAACCACTTGTGTTACTTTTGGGGGGAACTTTAATCACCTATCTACCTTTGTGAGGGACTCTTAACCATCCGTCTTAACACCTACTTGGTTTGGTTGGTTTTCTCTCGGTCGGATCCCATTAATCCCTCATTGATGAAAGGAGGTAACCTATGATTGACAATGATATGTAGCTATATACTTATATACACAGTGTGTAATGCAGGAGGTCTGGAGATGCTATATAGTCCTGAATGGGGGAGGGAGAGGAAGTGTCAGTGTCACCGGGTCTCTGGGCCTTGTTGAAACTGTTCTTCTGGCGTAAGGTTTTGGTCCTGATGGACCGCAGCCTCCTGCTAGAGAAAAGCGACTGAAAGAGTTTGTTGACTAACTATTTTAAACAATGTCAATTTAGTTGATAAATAAGAGGAGCCTTTGAATCTAATCAGGGAGTAAACCTGCCAGTACCACACACCATATGGAACATTGATGAGTGTCTTTGAATTATAAGCAAAGAAACTGATTCTGGGGAAAATATCCTCTGAGTGGCAGTTCTCTAGCATCTAGACTTGATTCCTCGACTTAACTGCAAGCTTTTTTTTGTGGAATTAGCTTTGGCAGGAAGTTGATGCAGGTGTCATCTCTAGAAAAATCTGACTTCTGCTCAGAGATTTAGTAGATAAAAACCAACAATCAAACAAAAAAAGCCCAAAATGAACACAGTACTTCAGATGTGGACTTTGTGAAACGTTGACCCAAAAAATAGAGACGGAAACAAAGGCCATTTGGCCTAGCTTTGTTTGGTCACAAAAACAATGTTTATTTGTCTTCCTTCGGCCACTGTCCCTGGCCCACTGGTCCTCTTCATATTAATGTGTCTTCTGTGATGAACTCCAAGAGCTATAAAAGTAGTTACAAGCCAGTTTATATTGACTGAAAACATTTGGGTGTGTTGCATTCCCTTCTCAATCTGTAAAGTTCCAACCTTACCTAATTGCTGGCTACAAGTAATTTGTAACATAATCCTTTTAGTTACAGACCTGAAGAAATACAAAGACTTCAAAGTCTCAACTATTACATCCATATTAAAGGTGTGGCCTGGGTCATTTTAATTTGACTACTTTTTTACTGTCTTAGCATATTATAAAAATAGAATCACTTTATCCCCTTGAACTGGGGATAAAGCTGTAATAACCAGCTGTAATAACAGTTGGTTATTACAGCTTTTGGAGGTGTGAATACTTCTCTCTGTCCGCTTCATGATCACTGTACCACTTGCAGCTAGGTTGGGTCATTACCAGAAGAGTACTTGGGCAGTGGGATGTCACCACCTTGAGCTTTTAATCTGTTTGCACAGCATTCAAGCCCAAGCCAAGGAAAGAGGCTTGGGCTCAACACCTACCAAACCTCTTCCTGTTACTAACCACTCAGCTGAGGCTGTTTCCAGTCCTTCTCCCCCTGAACCTATGCAGATAGGTAGCACGAGACTGAGTCCTGAGCAGGAGCAGCAGGCTAAGTTGTGTCTCTACTGTGGAGAAGCTGGCCATTTTGTTTCTGCCTATCCCATACTGTTAAAAGCCAGGGTTCACCAGTAAAGGCAAGGTTGCTGGCGGACCAGAAGATTACTTCTACTTATCCTCGTCTAATTTTGCCTGCATCACTCCAAATACATAATAAGTCCCTCTCCCTATCAAATCGTCTCGACTCGTGAGAAAAACTTACTGGATTCGTCTTTTGTGCAACAGAGGGGTATTGAGACAATACTCCTTCAAGCCCCCCTTCGAGTTTTTGCCATGGATGGCAGAAATCTGCCTCAAATAACACATCAGACCTGTCCTATTCAACTGTTTCCGGCAATCACACTGCAGGCATCTCCTTCTATGTGTTCTAAGCTGCTAACTCTGCCTTAATTTTGGGTTTTGAATGGCTACAATAAATTGGGCCAACAGACTCTTGGTCTGTTAACTGCCACTTATGCTGTCTCGTTCGACAGTTCCCCCAGGTGCTCAACCGGCTGAAGGATGTGAGGCACACCCTCCTGATGTCTCCTCTGTAGCAAGTCTAAAGCCTTGTCTCTGCCTCCCCACAGACCTTATGATTGTGCCATAGATCTGCTTCCCGGAGCACCTTTACCCAGCGGTCGCCTGTTTAATATCTCCAAGCCAGAGAGGGAAACTATGGAGAAATACATTCAAGAGTCCCTGGCTGCTGGCATCATTCGACCCTCTTCTTCACCCCTAAGGGCAGGCTTCTTTTTTGTGGGAAAGAAGGAAGGTTGGTCTCATTAGGCCCTGAATTTAATACAGAGACCTCAACCAAATTACAGTAAAGAAAAGGTACCCTTTGCCACTCTTGTCCTTTGCTTTTGAACCTGTCCAAGGAGCTACAGTGTTCACCAAACTGGATCTAAGAAACGCCTATCATCTTCTCCTTATAAGGGAGGGGGATGAATAGAAGACCGCCTAAGACTCCTATCGGACACTTTGAATATCTGGTGATACCTTTTGGTTTGACTAATGCCCCTGCTTATTTTCAGACTCCAGTTAATGACATCCTGAGAGACTTCCTTAATATCTTTGTTTTTGTTTATATTGATGACATTTTAATTTTTTCCAAGAACCTGTCAGAGCACAGGATCCACGTTCGTCAAGTTCTTCAGCACCTTCTGGAAAACAAGCCTTTTGTCAAGGCCGAGAAATGTGAATTCCACAAACCATCTGTCTCTTTCCTGAGCTTCATCTTAGAGGTTGGACAGGTAAGACCCACAGAGGAAAAACTTAAGGCAGTTTTGGAATGGCCCACTCCTGAGACAAGGAAACAATTACAAAGATTTTTTGAGTTTTGCTCATTTCTTTCGGCGTTGCATCCGCAATTACAGCCAAACATTTCTACCCCTTTCATCTCGAACATTCATCAAGACCCCCTTTATCTGGACTCCTGAGGCTGGCGCAGCTTTCAACCGGTTAAAGGACCTGTTTGCCAATACTCCAGTACTCATTCAACCTGACCTCACCAAACAGTTCACTCTAGAGGTGGACGCTTCAGATTCAGGAGTTGGAGCAGTGCTCTCTCAGATTTCTGATTCTGATCATAAGATTCACCCGGTAGTGGTTTGGACCGACCACAAAATCTGTCTTACATTCAGTCTGCTAAAAGGCTTAACCCTCTTCAATCCCGATGGTCGCTGTTTATCTCCAGATTTAACCTCTCCATTTCCTACCGTCCAGGCCTGACGCCCTATCAAGACAGTTCGCCCCTGACGACTCTGAGAAAACTTCTGCTCCTATTCTCCCTCCTAGCTGCTCAGTTGCTGCTGTTACTTGGGAAATCAAGGACCTTGTAAAACAAGCTCAGCAATCTGGGCCTGATCCCGGAACTGGTCCTCCTAACAGGATTTTCTTTACCCTCTGCTATTCATGCCCAAACTTTTAATTGGTTTCATACTTCTAAGTTTTCAGCTCATCCAGGCGTCAGTAGGACTCTGGCTCTGATCAATCTGGTGGCCATTTGTGCAGAAGGATGTTAAAGAGTTTGTCTTAGCCTGCCCAACCTGTGCTCAGAACAAGTCCTCTCATCTGCCTCTAGCTGGGCTATTAAAGCGATTGCCCATTCCTGAACGACCCTGGTCGCATATTGCTATTGACTTAATCACTGGCCTACCCACCTCCAAAGGTAGGACCACCATCCTAACAACAATCAACCGTTTTTCTAAAGCCTGCCACCTTGTCTCTTTGAGAAAACTACTCACAGCTTATCAGACGGCCCAACTCCTGGTGAAACATGTGTTCTGTTTACATGGGATTCCCCAAGACATCCTCTCGGACCATGGACCTCAGATCATCTCCCAGGTTTGGATAAGTTTTTGTTCAGCCCTCAGGGCCAAAGTCTCACTCACCTCTGGCTATCACCCACAGTCTAACGGACAGGTTCAACGCATAAACCAGGAGTTGGAAGTCTAACTACAAACCCCGTTGATTGGAGCCAATATCGACCCTGGGTTGAGTATTCCCACAATTCCCACACCTCTTCAGCCATGGGTCTGTCCCATGGTCTCATTGGGGTATCAGCCTCCCCTGTTTCCTGTTTTTGGAGAGGAACATTGCCGTTTCATCTGTACAGCTTCATATTCACCACTGCAAGGCAGTCTGGGATAGGACTGCAGTGGCTCTCAATCGTACAGCTAAACAGAACCGTCGTTAGGCTGACCGCAGGAGGAGGGTCGCTCCTACATTCACCCCTGGCCAAAAGGTTTGGCTGTGCACAAGAGATATTCCCCTCAAAGCCATGTCAAAGAAGTTATCTTCCCGCTTCATTGGCCCTTACGAGGTGGAAAGGATCATTGCCCCATCTGCTGTCCGCCTTCGTCTCCCTACCACTCTCAGAATCCATCCTACTTTTCACGTTTGTCAGATCAAGCCTGTCCATTCCAGTTCCTTCTGCCAACCCGCTGAGCCCCCTCCCCCCTTGGATGTTGACGGCCACCCTGCCTACACTGTGCGCAGGATTGTGGACGGGCGGGGCTGGCAATACCCCGCCGATTAGGAGGGTTATGGTCCTGAGGACCGTTCTTGGGTCTCTGGTTCTTTTATTTCGGACCCCTCTTTAATTAAAGATTTCTGTTCGTCCCAGCCCTCTGGCTCTGCTGGACTACCGTGGAGGTCGTTGAGGGGGGTACTCTTAGGATTCCAGTGTATGTGGGTTGTTTTTTGTGGTTTCCTCTCTCCACCACCAGGCGGTGCTCTGTCCTCATTGGGCCTCCCTGCACACTTGTGGCTCATTGGGTCATTACCAGAGGAGTACTTGAGCAGCGGGCTGTCACCACCTCGATTGCAGACTGTTTGCCAGTATTGGGTACTCTAGCCGAACTGAGATTAGCAGAGTCTAATCTTAGCATTGTTTCTCTGAGTCTGAACTTGTTTTTTGTCTTTGTTCTTTGGCAAGAAGACTTCCTTTGTTACTGGATAAGCCTGGACCTTCTATCCCTGGAAGGATTTACTGAGTCTCACTGAGCAAGGGGATAACCTCCACATGATCCGTTCATGTCCACTCCTGGAAAACCAAGTGACAATCCGCTCCTCTGGGTCCAATGTATGTGTGGCTGTCCGCTCTCCGAATAGTTCGCTTTTCCTGGATTAACCCCCCACAAACTGGATTCAAGGATAAACCAAGAGCCCCCCACAAGTGAGTGCCTCTCCAGCAATATTCAAACCTCAGTCTATTTTTCCACTGTCCCTGAACTGATCACTGTGATCTCCCCTTCAGAGTTTCCGGTTCCAGTTCACCAGTCCGCTGAGTTCCAGCATTGTTTCCCCACAGAGTTTCAATCTCCATCAGTGTTTGCTAACCTACAATAAACCTGTTAAACTTTTACCATTGGTCTCTGAGTGGTTCTCTGCATGTGGGTCAGATCTTTAAAGCCCATTATGACAGTTTTCCTTGTAAAATATACACCACCCAGTAACTACCCAACACGTTACTCTGGACTACTAAACCGAGTGTAATATAAATTAAGTAAAGATATGTAATAATATGTGATATAAGTGTATAAGCCTAATTGTAATATCAATAAATGTTGTTCCTGTAGGTGGAGAAGCTTGCTCGGACACTTTTCCTATGGAAGATAGAAGTCCATGAGCAGAAGGAGAAAGTATATGAAATGAGACGTTGGAATGAAGCACTTGTAACAAATATGTTACCTGAACATGTGGCTCGACACTTCCTTGGTTCAAAGAAAAGGGATGAGGTAAGACATGCTTTAACTCTAAAAGGTTTTGCAGAACTTATGTTTGCCTTCTTTCCTTCTGTTTAGAGTACATTCCTTTTGTTTAGAGTACATGTCTGAGATAATATAACTCGAGATTATCATCTGCAAATGTTCTTAGTTCAAACAAAGACCTTATGTCCAGTAACAATCTATATATTTACTCTTAACTTTACCAGTTATTTGTTCAATGTTAAGTTCCTGATCTTCTAAGATTCCAAATAGTAAGTGCATATTGCATGTACTAAAACAAAAAATTGCAAGTACAAGAATAAGATTATGTACACAATATCTAGGACATGTAAACCACCCTATCTAAAGCTGGCCGTACACTCTATGAGTTTTTTCCCATTTCGGGCCGATTCTCCAGTCGTGCGAGAATTTTTTTGGATCACGCCGAGTTTTAGCTTCACCTCCCGATCAGGAATCATGAGGTCAGGAGAAAATTAAACATGTTTGAAATTCAGTCGGCGTAGGCAAATCCTGCTGTTGAAGCAGAGATCCGAGCGTCTATCAGCCGACATACCTGGATTTCGCACACTGCACATGTGCGAACAATGGAAATGAGGGAGAGGTGCACCTTTAGGAATCCTGTTGTTTTCCAGCTTTTTCTTTAAGTGTGTTAATGATGTCAGCATTGCCAGGACAAAAACCCTGGCTGAGTGCTGAGGTGAGAGTTATGCTGAAAGGGTGCTCTGAGTACCACCTACAAATGTTATAATTCCAGCAAACATAATAAACCACAAACATATGCAACTTTTCATGTTTTAATCCTGCAAACGTATTACATTTTCCAACAGACGTAATATATATATATTTTTTTACAAATGTTTTTGTGTTTGTTGCTTGATACCCCCATTCTCAGAACACAAGTAAATGCAGCTCATGAATAAAATCTAACATAAACTGTGTGTCATTCTTTTATTCTTTTATTAAATTTAAAACCAAAAATTAAAATAAGATAAAAGCTGTCTTCCCCCTGAATTTTATTACGTAATAGGCTTACAAAAAATAAAAAGTCCCTTTTTAATTTTTATTATCATACTCATTGTTTCAAATACATTTGAAACAATGAACAGGGAATATATTGATTTTATTGTCTCTTCGTTTTGTGCCCTTCTAGCATCTCAACCTACTGGATGCTGGATGTGCAAGTTGGCTCTATTTAGCTATATAATAAACAAGATCAGCTGTTATCTTTAGCTGCTCTTCAATCCCAGCTAAAGATATCAATATGAAGTGGGTTTTATAATTAGAACATTTGTAAATGTATTGTTGCATTTGGAGAATTAGCCTGTTTAATAAAACATGAGTTTGGAAAATATCCTCTCTTCTACAGATGCAAAAATAAATAATCCAAGAAGAAGAACATGAACATAAATTATTTATCAGTCTAGACTTCCAGAACAATTAAATCAAGAGTTTGTACCGCTGCAGTATTTTTATATATTTAATTAAGTATGGCAGTTTAAAAAAAATAAGTGTTCTCCATTTTTTTGTAGGCCTAAAGTAATTTCTCTCAATTAAATTGTTTTTTTTTTGTTTGTTTGTTTTATTTGAAAAAGGAATAAAAATACTAAACCATAAACCCACTAAATCTGACTCAAAGTGGTATTGTAGGCCAGCATGTACATTTGTGGAAATCATTTTATGTTTGTGGGATTATTGCATTAAAAGCTGCATGTTTTTTGTATGTTTCTGGTTATTATTCCCTTTGCGGGAAATATTACATTTGTGGCGTTACTCTGTGTTCAGGACAGGGGAGGCATCGGCACTCTGACAGACGGCCTGCATTTCAAGGGCCAAAGCCACATAGTCCCAGAAAATTCAGGTGAAGTGCAGCACATGTGGAAGGGCATTAAATGGGCTGCAATATCAGAGGTACAAAATTCCCAAGGGATGACTCATTGCCAAAGACACTCATCAGGTTTCATGCCCACTTTGAGAATCCCAACAACCCTAACAGAACCAGATTAATTTCCCCTCCTGGTGACACTCCCCTCTTTGTGACCAAAGCAGAGATGTGGAAGACCTCATCATAAGCCTGCAGGCCCTGACAACATCCCAAAAGGGCTGCTAAAGGACTGTACACAACAGCTTCTCGAGTTGTTGTTCTCACTGGCATCTGTGCCAACCTGCTCAAGTCCACCACTATTTTCCCTTCCTAAATGCTTTATAGTAGCAGGCTTAAATGACTACCAATCAATGGCCTTAGCATCTGTAGTTACTGCATGTGTTTTGAGAGTATATTCATGACACGAATGAAGGACTCTATCAACGTCACTGTGGACCCTCATCAGTATGACTACGGGAGGAACAGATCCACAACCTCATCTATATAATCAGTGGTCCACACAGCCCTCACCCATCCTCACATTACAACGTTGCCATAACAGAAGGTCTTGGAAAGTTAATTGACTTTTTTCTGTGTTTTGCAACACACCAAAATAAGACCCGTTTATAAATTAACAGTTTGGAATTCTACAATTACATCTCAAAACAATAAGAATATATAAAATACTTTATCTTGTATTCAAAATTATTATCTGCTTTTTTCAGGAGTTGTACAGCCAGTCATACGATGAGATTGGTGTCATGTTTGCCTCAATTCCCAACTTCTCTGACTTTTACACAGAGGAGAGCATCAATAATGGTGGCATTGAATGCCTTCGGTTTCTCAATGAGATCATCTCAGACTTTGATAGTGTAAGTATTGTGTTTTATGTAATTATACACATATGACCTATTTAGCATACTTATGTTAAAGTTGCATTCATTTAGGACAAAAAAAGAAAGATTCATTCAATGTACCGAAATGTGTAACCTATGATTTGTTTTTAAGGAAATGACAAGGGTAAAGTCAGTGATGACATATAGTTTACTTAAAGGTTAACAGATTAAAACTCTAACCTGTTTAGTTTTTTTCCTATTCTCTAAGCAAATTCAGTGACTTTAGTCTTTAGCTTTAGGGTTTTGAGGGTGACATTAGGGTTTATTTTTAAAGCGCCAATTCACAACACGTCATCTCAAGGCACTGTACAGTTCAACAGATCATACAGTCAAATTGATTCAAAGTTTTCAATTTAAAGTAAACCAGTTGATTGCATTGACTCAAATACAATCCCTCACACTAAGCATGCTTGTAGAGACAGTGGAGAGGAAAAACTCCCTTTGAACAGGAAGAAACCTCCAGCAGAACTAGGCTCAGTGTGAGCGGCCATCTGCTGAGGCCGACTGGGCTTCAAGGAGACAGAAGCAGAGATACAAAAAGCAGCTGTAAAAGGCGGTCCCATCTAGGAAACACACAGCAAGGCAGACAAGCTCTGAGCCAGCTCCCATATCAGAGGATGAAGAGAGCACATCCAGGTCTCCAACATCTAGAAACAAAGGTGTTGATGGCAGCAGCACAGCTGATATTTCTTTCCAGTATGAAGTCACAGCCAAACAGGAACAGATGAGGTAAAGCTACTATGAGAAAAAGCAGAGAGCATAACGTTAGAGATTGAACTAACAGATACTGCAGAGTGGGAGAATAGAGATAGAATGAAGCTGTCATGATGGGTCTTAGATTCTTAGCCCACATGCAGAACACAACGGAGGCTGGGTAAAAGTTTAACAGAGTTTATTGAATTTGCACAAAAACACAAGATCATGAACTTGATCAGGAACTGGTCCGGGCTGCTCACTGAAGTCTGCAGAGATGATAGTTTGATTAGGAAGCAGGCTGATGAGTTATGAGTCTTTGATAATTTAGGAGTGTACCTTGATAGAGTCCGGGCCTCTCTTTGAGAGAGGGAACCGTTGGGTCCAGAGACTGTTTGTTCAGCAGAGTCCAAGAGCAGCTGCAGTGTCTTGCTTCTGACTTTAAAGGCAGACCTTGATCTGAGTTTCCAGCTCTTAGCCAAGAGCAGCAGGGGAATCCACATAGGAATCTTCAGGTTTGGCTCACGAGGGCAATCTCGGCAGGTTAAGCTCATCCAGAGCTTCAGGTTAGAGACAGGTTTCCTGTGAGGCAAAAAACAAGGGAGAATTAGAATCAGATCTCTCTCAAGAGATAGCAAAGATTCTTCAGGTTTGAGGCTCAGGTCGCTAACCAAACTAGGTCAACACTACGGCGTCCAAGCAAGGTCTGGCAGCTGGTTATAAAGGGCAGGTCTCTTGATGAGTAGATGCGTCACAGGTGTGCTGGAAGACTCCAGCTCTAGGAGACCCACGACACACTCTGCTGGAGGAAGGTGGTACAGCTCCAGATCCCAACAGAAGCAGAATGATGAAATGAGGGTCCCTATGTCCTCCAGCAGTTTAAGTCTATAGCAGCATAGCTATAGAGATAGCTATGGATAACCTGAGCCACCCTAACTATAAGCTTTATCAAAAAGGAACGTTTTAAGCCTAGCCTTAAAAGTAGACAGGGTGTCTGCCTCAGTGACTAAAACTGGTATTTGGTTCCACACGAGAGGAGCCTGATAACTAAAGATCTGCCTCCCATTCTATTTTTAGAAATTCTAGGAACCACTAGTGAACCTGCAGATTGAGAGCGAAGTGCTCTGTTAGGAACATAAGGAACAATCCGATCTCTGATATAAGATGGAGCTTGGCCATTTAAGGCTTTATACGTGAGAAGGAGGATTTTAAATTCTATTCTGGATTTAACAGGAAGCCAATGAAGAGAAGCCAGGATAGGAGAGATATGATCTCTCTTTTTAATTTTCATCAGAACTCTGGCTGCAGCATTTTAGATCAACTGAAGGCTTTTAACTACAGTTTGTGGACTTCCTGATAGTAAAGAATTACAATAGTCCAGCCTTGAAGTAAAAAATGCATGGACTAATTTCTCAGCATCACCCCTGGAAAGGAGATTTCTAATTTTTGCAATATTCCCACAGATAAAAGAAGGAGATTCTAGAAACCTCTTTGATATGGGATTTAAATGACAGGTCCTGATCAAAAACAACACCAAGATTTTTTACTTTATTATCTGAAATCAGTTTAATCCCATCCAAATGAAGTGACTGACTAATCAGCTTCTTTTTAAAAGACTCTGGTCCAAAGACTATAACTTCTGTTTTGTCTGTATTCAGAAGGAGAAAGTTAAGAGTTATCCAGGTTTTTATGTCGTCAAGGCATGCCTGTAATCTATGTAATGGGTTAGCTTCATCTGGATTTATAGACAGATATAGCTGGGTATCATCAGCATTACAGTGAAAATTAATCCCATGCTGTCAATTAACTCTACCGATTAGGGGCATATATAAAGTAAAGAGAATTGGTCCTAGCACTGATCCCTGTGGTACTCCACAGGTAACCATTGAGCATGAGGAAGATTTGTCATTAACGTGAATAAACTGAACCAAGTCTAGAGTAGTTCCTTTAATTCCACAAAATATTCAAGTCTTTCTAAAAGAATATATGATCAAGCACAGATACAGGTACATTATCTGAGGGCATGAAAATATCATTAGCAAACTTCACCAGAGCTGTTTCAGTGCTATGATGAGCTCTAAAGCCAGACTGAAACTCTTCAAAAAGTTCATTATGGTGTAAGTGATCGCACACTTGTCTCTTCCTTAAAATGAAGCCAAACTTTTGATAGCTTTACCCGATGGGGCGCCATTTCTTTTGTTTTGCTTTTCTAGACTTACGCCTGGCCACATCGTAATTGCTTACTGAATGCAGTGTGCTTAACTTGCGTAAAAAACATGACGTAAGTCGTGCTGCCCAGTGCTAGTCTCTGGTGCTGGGATTCAATAAGAGAATCGTTAAGCATTCTCAATCTTATGATGCACTCCTTAATAATTAAGGAACAGCTTACATTGATGAAGTTTCCTCCTCTTTTTAGCTTTTAATGTTTTTTTTTCTATAATATATGCTATAGATATATATGCCATATGCTAAAAAAAAAAACATAAGAAGCTAAAAAGTTAGTTTGGTTGTTAAGTACAATTGCATACAAGGCAATCACAGGTATTGTGTTATCCTTTTCCTGTTTACGAGAATATGAGGAAGAATTTCTAAACTTTAAATGAGTTCAGAAAGAGCTGCTCTGCAGATTCAACTTCCTGTGCAGATTGGAGTGTAATTGCAATGGGGTATCGATAGTATCTTTCTAAGCCGTGCTCACTAAGAGATTTTTGGTCCCATGAAGAAACTTGTAAGTTGAGTCTGGCTGCACGTAATCTTCATTGATAAACTATGTTTGTTCAAAAAATGTGTCATCATTGTTCTTGAACATTCTTGTAAACATCACTGGATGTCTTCTGATCTCTTTATAGAACAGCAAAACAATAGCTTTCTTTTACTAAAAAATCTGGAATTGTAATTTTGAGTGTAATTTCCTCTATATTATTTTCTGTTTTAATGCCAGCTGCTTGATGAGCCGAAATTTCGCTACATCACAAAAATCAAGACAATTGGGAGCACCTACATGGCAGCATCAGGTGTCACCTCTGATATAAATGATGGTTACATCTGCATGAAGGTAAGCAGATTTTTCTTAGATATGGTTTGGCATAATAGTGTGGGGTAATATGTGATGTTACCACACACTAGTACACTAAACACTATTGCATAATACCACTCAACACAAATTGTTTTTTCTTTTACTCTCATATTTTACTCTTTGACTGAAAGGCATGTGTCTCGAAACAGACATTGCAATCATTGTGGATTGTGTTATATTAATTTCATGTACTCACACTTAACAGAAGGGTGCCTTGACTTTAGTTACATAATCCATACAACCTGTTTAGAAACAGAAAAAACCCTGAATATCACAGAGCAGAATAGGTATACTCAAGATATCTGTTAAGGCTCAGTACGGAGGACCCAGTATTCAAGGCAGAGAGACAGATAATTCAAAAGCAAAACTTTGTTTTGGGAGTAACAACGGCTAGGGCGTCTATCACAGGAATCTCTGCAGGAAAGAAAACACAGGTTAGTGACCACATAACTCTGGCAGAGGAGAATTATGAGTGTGAGTCACTAATCCGGTTTACTAGTTCAAACCCAGAGAACGAGGTAAGATCAAGCCCAACAATATGCGGCGGGTGCCGCCCAGAGTGTCCCAGACACTGCAGCCCCGGAGGAGGGAGAACAAGCAGGAAAGCAGATCCTGGCAGCCTGCTCAGGATTCAGAACCGTGAGGATCTGTCATGATGGGTTCTCTAAAGCGACCCAAATATGCAGAACACCACTAGACGTAAACAGGTGTAAAAGTTTAACAGAGTTTATTGTTACAAAGCACAATGAATACTGGTTCTGGTTCTGGTCCAGGGACATGTGTTCACCGGGGTCTGCGTGGGAAGACAGTTCAGTTAGCGAGGCACTTAGGGATTTGTCTTTATATAGTTTCAGGCTTGTACCTTGAGGGTCCTTGATTAAGGCTTTGAGAGGAAGGTTGTTGGAACTGGAGAGAGTTTGGTTCGCAGAGTCCGAAAGCTGCTTCAGCGTCTTACTTCTTAGGATTTGAACAGAGCTAAGCTCAGGGTTTCCAGCTCTTGATCCAAGGCTGCATGGAAGTTCAAAGGCAGGCTTCAGGTTTGGCTCAGAGGGCAGGCTTGGCAGGTTAAGCTCTTCCAGAGCTTCACAGGAGAAAGACTGGTTTCCTGGAAAACAGAGACAGAGGTTAGAATCCATTTTGGATTCAAAAGTCAACAAAAGTTCTCAGAAGGTTCTAGGCTTAGTGCTAACCAACTGGATCAACACTGCGGCGTTGAGGCAAGTTCTGAAGACAGCTTAAGTAGTGGATCCTCTGATGATGTAATGAGCTGCAGCTGTGCAGGAGGCTCAGCTCAGGAGGATCCACGGCGGACTCTGCTGGAGAAAGGTGGTACTTCTCCAGCTTCCAACAGGATCAAAATTCAGAAGAGGTTTCAAAGGGAAATCCAGGTCTGTGACATGAAACAGCTCAAAGTTCATTAAACAGGCAGAATCCAGCAGCAGTCCAAAACAGGTCAGGGAAACAGATCAGAGGGGAACAGATAGGCTCAGTGGTTGAGAGGCAGAACAGGCCATGATAGGTGGGTAGACAAACAAGTCAGGTAATCAGAAACACTAAGGTAATGCTGAATCACTCTCATCACTCAAAGGAAATGTCTTGAAAGCTGTATAAAATGAAATTTCATTTTATATACACTCTGTGTATACAAAAAAACACCAGATTAATGGTGACAAGAAAAGGGGTGCAGTTCAGCAGGTGAATGAAATGAGTAATTAAGCCAGTCATCAGTGCCAAGATCATGACAATATCTGCTTCTATACATCATATAGTGTGTGTCCTGGTTACAGTAAGGGATGTATCCTACAAAGACTTAATTTATACCGATTGCCGTCCCAAGCCACAAATCCTCCCAAAACTCCTTAAATGTGACTTAGAAATTACTTTCTCATTTTAGGCTTTTTGACCCTAAAGCAGAATATCCTTGGTGGCCTATAATTTTCCGTAATTCAGTACGGCTCAAGCAGATTAGTCACCCTCCAGCAACAATGGCAGATGATGTTGGCGAAAATTGTGAATATAAATTGAAATAATACACTTTCTGTGGTCCAAAACAAACTTTTAAGATGTTTTGAGGGATGTTGTGGGTTTGTTAAACCCCTACATCTACTGAGATTACAAGACTCCATTTATTTTTAAAAAGAAGTATGGTGTTTCTCTGCGACAACTTAATTTAGCTTTTCAGCAGCTTACTAGGTGGTCTTCCCCTTCCAGGAGAATGAATCTCATTCCATGCACATTGCCTAAAAACATGCTGACACGGAAGTGAAATACAATTCGAACACAGTTAAAGACATTTTCCTACACACCATATATCAAGGACTTAGCCACAAACATAATGTCATACGCAGAGAACTTAAAACATTACTTTCTGATAGCAGTGTGTCTGATGAAGAAATTTTGAAACAAATGATGAAGATAACAAGCACAGAGAATGAACGACAGAGACGTTTGGGGTCAGGCGTGAAACAGAAACAAGTAAGTGTGCATAGCACTGAGCTAGTGGAGGTTGAAGTCGCAGCTGCACAAGGTAATGGTGCAAAGAAAGATGCTCCAGATAAACAGCCAAAGGCTAATGCACTTCAGCTGTTAACTGAAAAAGAAGCAGGGTTAATGACTAAAGTTGAGCAACTGCAACGGCCACAGCAGATTCACAGCTCCGAGCCCTGCCAGCACTACAAAGCTCAAGTGGAACGAACGAAACCCAAGTCAAATAGCTGTGCTAATTGCCTCGCACAGAACCTCCCAGGTTGCACTCACTGTTTTTACTGTGGTGAAAACGGCCACAGAGCAGTAGGCTGCCTAAAGAAGCCGAAGCGTCAGGAAAACTGGAGCCGGTCGCTGCAACGGGACAACCAGTGACCGGGTCTCATGTTCAGTCCCACAGTGTTAAGTGCAATGTATCCAGCTCTGAGTTTCGTACAAGGGAAAGTTTGCTGAATAGAAGACCTAAAGTAAACAATGTAAATGACCCCCAATTCCCCCTTTCCCTGCCCACTCAAACAAGCAGGCGCCTAGCCAAGTTCATAGGTGCCAAAGCCCTCGCATGATGTGACCTGAGCGGCTTGACAGTTGATGCTCTGTTAGACACCGGAGCTCAAGTGAGCATGATTGATCAAAACTGGAAGAAGAGGTACATACCGGATGCACCGGTGAGGCCCCTCAGTAAAATCTTTGATGATGAAAAGCTGGAAATACAAGCTGTGAACGGAGGAGTTCTTCCTTTTGATGGATGGGTCCTCATCTCAGTCAGCTTCGCCGGAAATTCTGCTCTTAGTCAGTCTATAATGGTGCCTTTCCTCATCAGTAGCATCAACCTTGAACGGCCAATCCTGGGATTCAGTGTGCTAGAGGAGGTGGTTCAGGATAGACAAACAGAGTTTCTTCCAGCCCTCACCACACTCCTCTCTCATTCCATATCTGCCTCTGTGGATCAGGTGGAGCTGTTGGTGAACTTCATTCAGGCAGGCAAACCCATCATGTGTCCAAAAGTTTTAAGAACTGGCAACTATGACACTGTAGTTCCAGCTGGACAGGTTGCATGGGTCAAGTGTCAGATCCCGTCAGTTGTAGATCAATCAGACCCTCTTCTCTTGTTTGAACCTGAGGAAAACAACGTCCATCTTGCTGAACTTGAGATTGAGGAAGGCCTGCTGGAAATGCGATTTGGAAAGCGACCTTATGTAACCTTACCAGTAAGAAATTGCACAAAGCATCCTGTGAGCATACCAAGAAAGACTGTTCTGGGTAGTAGCCAGGCTGTTACTAGGGTGATTGAGGCTGGCCCACCAGAACTGTCCAGGCCCAAAGTAGTAGCCAATGCCGCAACAACACCAGCCA
>NW_015151116.1:442217-445980 GCF_000732505.1 Cyprinodon variegatus
CTGCTCCAGGCTTGTGGCAGCCCCCTGTGGACCTCAGCCACCTTAGTGAAGAAGAACAAGACAAAGTAAAGAAAATGCTGTGGGAAGAATCAGCTGCTTTCGCTCGAGACAGTCATGATATCGGCTGCATTCCCAGTTTGCAGATGTCGATCCACCTTAAGGATGAGATCCCAGTGCAGAGAGCGTACTCCTCGGTTCCCAAGCCACTGTTTAAAGAGGTGAAAAAGTATGTGCAAGACTTGTTGTTGAAAGGCTGGATTGTTAAGTCAAAGTCCTCTTATGCTGCGCCAGTGGTCTGTGTCAGGAAAAAGGATGGTACACTCCGCCTCTGCATAGATTACCGTCTCTTGAATCAGAAAACCATCCCTGATCTACATCCTTTACCTAGGATACAAGACCTGACTGACACCCTTGGTAGCTATTCCTGGTTCAGCATCCTCGACCAAGGAAAAGCCTACCATCAAGGTTTCGTTGCCAAAGACTCTCAACCCCTCACCGCTTTCATTACTCCCTGGGGACTGTACGAATGGGTCCGTATCCCATTTGGCCTCTCAAACGCCCCCGCAGCCTTCCAGTGGAGTATGGAAGAGATGCTAGGTCCCTTGAGAGATGACTGCCGTCTCCCGTACCTGGACGATACCTTCTGTACCCTCCAGCAAATGTCATACCTTTAGCTTCTCCAGATCACAGCTTTTCATTGTTAATTAACATCAGTCCTCTGATGTTAATGAGTAGTTGCCAAACAAGTTTGCGATCACTTATACCCTAATGAACTTTTTGAAGAGTTTCCATCTGGCTTTAGAGCTCATCATAGCACTTTAACAGCTCTGGTGAAAGTCACTAATGATATTCTCATGGCCTCAGATAATTGATTTGTGTTCATGCTCGTCCTGTTAGATCTCAGTGTTGCATTTGTCACAGTTTGATCATATTATTCTTTTAAGATTTGAATAATTTTTTATAAATTACGGTTACCGCAAGAGGCTGGTTTAAATCTTATTCATTTGAGAGATTTCAGTTTTCTATGTCAATGATAAATCATCCTCATGCACTAGGGTTACCTGTGGAGTACCATGGGGATTTATTGGGAGAATTATTAGACAGTATGGGATTAATTTCCACTGTTATGCTGATGATACTTAGCTATACCTGTCTATGAATCCAGATGAAGCTAACCCATTACATAGATTACAGGCATGTCTTGAAAACATAAAAACCTGAATGACTCTTAACTTTCTGCTTCTGAGTGCAGACAAAACAGAAGTTATAGTGTTTGGACCAGAGCCTTTGAAAAAGAAGCTGATTAGTTAAAGTATATGTGTAATATAAATACATAAAAAAATGTTGGTGTTATTTTTGTTAAGGACCTGTCATTTAAATCCTATTTCAAAGAGGTTTCTAGAATTTCCTTCTGCCATCTGTGGAATGTTGAAAAAATTCCACAGATGGCTGTGCTATTGTAATGCTTTACTCTCAGGAAACCCACAAACTGTATAATATATATTTGGTTGCGCATGCGCAAATGAGTTGATGGTACTGATCATGTGTCCAGGACGGATTGGGTAGTGACAGTGTTTTATCTTTAAGAAGGGTCAGGGCTGTGGAAGCTTGATATGGTCAGTTCTTGGAGATCAGAGAGCACTTTTGAGACTCTCATCTCAAATAGTTCTTATTGTTGCAGCTACTGTTCTGCTGCCTTGTAAAAAAGAAAATAAAAATGGAGACACATTTATTTTGTTTGCTCATTGGAGCAGTGGTTAGTACTTCTGCCTTGCAGCAAGAAGGTTCCAGCTTCAATTTCCGGCTCTGGGTTTTTCTTCATGCAGTTTCCATGTTCTCCATGTGCATGAGTTCTCTCCAGGCTTCCTCCCACAGTCCAAAAACATGACTATTTGGTTAATTGGCTTCTGTAAATTCTTCTTAGATGTGAGTGCGTGCATAAATGGTTGTTTGTCCAGTTTGTGTCTGTGTTGCCAGGCGATGGACTGGCAACCTGTCCAGGGTGGATCCCACCTTTTTGCTCACTAACAGCACCCCTTGTGACCCCAGCCAGGATAAAGCATTACGGAAAATGGATGGATGGATTTATGCAGTGTGCAGTGTTTGGCAAGCTACTTAGAAAATGTAGTATGATAAGTTACAAGTTATTCTACTTTAAATTAAGCTTCACTATACTGAAGCATCTCACCAGAGAATTGTACGAAGCTAAACTAAAACAAACTAACAAAATTTTCTCACCCAACAAAACTAATACATACATTCAAATCTAACTTTACTACTCGTGTATAAATAAACATTTTATTCTAAGATCTTTGAATAATGCATTTTAAAACAATGACAAAATCAATCTGCCTTCAATTGATAGAGCAACTGTCTCTAAGTCAGGCAAATTAGTCATTGTAAATGAATGTAATTAACCTAACAGTCATGGGTATATTTTGACTGTGGGAGGAAGGTGAAGTAACTGGTGAGAATCCACAAATGCACAGGGAGAACACACAAGCAAACTTCATGCTGAAAGACTTGGAAACGAACCCAGAACCTTCTTGCTGCAAGGCAGCAGCGCTACTCACTGTGCCACTAATTATTAGTTTTAATTAAATCTTTGATCTATCTTATTACTTTTATTTCACATTAATCTAAAGTGGCTGAAGTAACCCGTTTATTCCTTTGTTTATAGATACATTTTAACTTGGCCTTTTTTTCAGTAAAGTTCAATTTCTCTTACTGTTTCTCTTACTGTGACTAACTGTAACTGTAACTTTTATGCTCTAATATGGGAACTGGATCCATCTGAGTTTGTATGCTTGGCTATCTTTTCCTAGATGGGGCCGCCTGTGGAGCTGTTTCACAGTTACATTTCATATTTTTTCTTCTTTCAGTATGTCTGCTTCTGTATCCTTGAATCCCAATCAGCCTTGGCAAGTGTGAAGTAGATTATGTAATTCTTCTGCCCTCAGTTAGTGTATCTAACGTAACTTAGACAGCGAGCTAAACACATATGGTTCCAGCAATGAAGAGACACGATTCCTTTTCTCTGTCTTTACTGAAGACCATATTAATTTGTGAAACTGTAAACATACAAAAAAGGAAAATACATAAATGCACTCGCATAACTTAAAATAATATGTCACACAATAACATGTCAGGTGTACAGCCTCAGCTGTAGCATTGAGCTAGCATGCAAATGCTGACAATATTAGCTCATTCCACACAGCAAATATAATGAAAAATAAAGCACAAAAGTTCCTGAAACTACTGAGAAACATAAAAGTACACTTTACTGTTATGACAAAACTTACAGATTATGATCTGCCAAGAGTCCAAACGAAGAAATAGTTGGAGAGGTGGATGAACATGTTTACACCTCCAGAGCTGAACCATAGCAAAAACTGCAGGTTGCTTAGCTTCTGATTACTACCATTGGCCACTGGAGGGCAACGTTTTACACAAACTTCGCACACAACAAATACATCATACAAATGACAAAAGCGACCTCTGGGGAAGACTAATAGAACAAGTTTTACCAAAAACTAACTTGTACTTCGCTTATAATGAGGGACGGAATAGTCAGTGTTGTGCCTGAACGCGTTCATTGAACGAAAGTTCATGAACTCGTTCATATTTTGGGCAAACATGAACTGAACGTACTGTATTACTGACTGATGAACGTCATTGTCAACTCGTTCATTCTGGTGTCTGTGAATGCCACGCTCTCTCAGTTCAACTTCGTTCAATAGGTTGCCAGATTTCTATAGAGTCC
>NW_015151116.1:446912-448514 GCF_000732505.1 Cyprinodon variegatus
TGAACTAGTTCATTTTAAAATGTGTGAACTGAACTTTGAACTAGTTCACGTAGAAAGAGAACTTTCCCCACACTGGGAATAGTAATGATTCAAGCAGCTGTCTTGTGTACTACTTGCAGTTTATGGGGGGGTGTTCTGGAGGACAGGAAGGGAAAGGAATTTTAAAGTCAAGTGAGTGGACTGTAAACCAGTTCACCAAAAGTGGGAGGAAACAACTTGCTCAGTGTTGCAAAGACGAAAGTAAGTAACCAGGTTATGTAGGAAGTTGAGAGGATGAAGAGGACTATCCAGGATAACACCAAGGATTTTAGGTAGAAAGGTGGGAGAGATATACAGCAGTTGCCAATGCATATTGTAAAACTGAAAGATTTGGTTAAAGTGGACAAAAAGCAAGTGTGGTGCGTACTGTCACATGGTGTGCGCAGCCCCGGGAATATATGAGCTGATCAGAAATTTGTTTCAGTAGACTTCTTTTTGCTTTAACCAGTTATCTATGGACATTCTGTGCAAGCCAGTTAGATGGATATTCTAACACTTTACACATTAGAACCATCTGTATTTATGTTCGAAGTAGGGAAACTCAGGGGTTGTGGTGTGCTTCTTCAGACAGAGTGCAGGCAACATCCTAAGAGGGTGTAGGTTTTGGGTTAAATAGATGGGAAAACTTAAGATTGGTGCCATAGTCTTCTTAGCAATGCTCACAGGCCTGTTAATAATTAAATTTCTCTTTAGTATGTGTTACGTTCAAAATTGCAGGTTTAGTAAAAAGAAACTGAGTCCGCACAGAATAGGGTTTTTTAGCTCCTGCAGGAGGAGAAAGCCACGTTCAGCCACATCTGCTCTCTGGTGGGTGTCCTCAGCAGAAGCCTTTTATTAGCAGATCACAACACATGGGGTGGGTTACAGAACAGTGTTCTTCTGACAAGGCAATTGATCAGGTCATAGGACAAAATGCTCTTTCTGATTGAATCACAGAATACAGCGGTCTCCCGATAAGTTTGATCATCCTTGCACAAACATCAGCAGTTTTCTACCAAAGTTGCATGACAGTTTGCAGTAAACAGAGTTAAGCATCTCATTTAATTAAAATTCCATATGCACATACATTAATTTTATAATCATCATCGAAAAAACCTGACATTTCCCTCCTCTTGTGCATATAAAACATCAGCATGTAGCACTTCTAAAAAGATTTTTACTACACACATCATAAATGCATTACAGATAGGGAATTCAGTAATCAAAGATCAATATGCAAAAAACAAAAATATGAAAAGGATTAAAATGTAAAACTTAAGCAAAAATGTAAGATTTATTAAGAATGTAAAAAACTTCAAAAATCTGTCCCTTGAGTAGGCAAAACCTCTCCAATAGAGGAAAATTCCTACCCGACCCTTCCCGAGGAAGCGATCATTATCCCTATAACATATTACACAGTTGCCACACCATCAGTATCTTCACCAGTATCCTGGCGAAGTTGAACATAAGTAACAGCGGAATACTGGATTAAAGTGGATCCTATCATTCTCTGAATCATTGACTGGAGACATGGCATTAAAGCTGCAGTCTGTAACATTGAGAAGAGAGCAGACTTCGACTGAA
>NW_015151116.1:449223-468279 GCF_000732505.1 Cyprinodon variegatus
TTGAGACGATTGGTCCTAAAAAACCAAACCCCTTTGAAGCTGGATTTCACCACAGATCTCTACCTTAGTCGTTGGGTCCCTGTGAAGGTGACTGGGCTTCCTGTTGGGGAAAGTCTTTAATCAGCTTACAATGACTCTGGTGGATCCAAGTGTTTCTCTCCTGGATCTTCACAGCGGTTGGAGTTGCTAGTTGCACAATGTAGGGTCCTTCCCACCTTGGAGCTGCCCAATTTTCCCCTTGATGACTTTAATCAGCACTCGGTCTCCAGGCTTCAGGCCTTCCTGTGGGGAAACAAAAGGAGCACTAGGCAGATTACATGTTTTCCGAACAGTTTTGTCGCTGAACAGCTTCAGCATCCATTTAGTTAATGGCTCAGTGTCATCTTCTTTTTCTGCCCATGGTTGTCCTTCCCATAAGGGTAGAACAAAAGGTCTCCCATTCACTATTTCAAAAGGGGTCAAACCATCAGATATGGGAGTAATCCTCATGAGTAGTTTTACTAAATACAAAACACACTGGCCATGGCTTTCCTGTTTCTGCCATGAATTTTCTCAGTCTGTTCTTAATCACTCCATTAGCTCATTCCACCAATCCTGCACTCTGTGGATGGTAGGAACAGTGATGCTTTAAGGTTATGTTTAAATGTTTAGACATTAGTAATACCACTTCATTTACAAAATGTAACCGGATACACAATGCTTTTGCCACTGTCAACGCATTTGCATGTTTTGTAGGGACAATTTCTACCCATTTAGAAAAGTTGCCCACTAAGACTAGGCAATACCTGTACTGACCACTTGGGGTCAGCTCAATATAGTCCATGCTTATCACTTCAAACGGGGCTGTACCTCTCTGTTCCTGTCGTCGCTTAGGCCTCTGATTTCCTTGTGGGTTGTATTTACAACATGTAAGCCATGCTCTGCAAAAATGTTTAAAGTTGTTATTTAAACCTGCTGTGGGATAAAATAGTTGTTGTACTATACTAATCATCCCCCCTGTTGAGACATGGCCTTGACCATGACTCATCACCGCTACTGTTCTAAACGGGCTTCGTTGTAAAACTGGTTTATCCTTTATCATTATTAAGCCATCAGACTTTGTAACCGCTCCTTCTCTTTTCCATTGTTCTTTTTCAGGTGCTGGAGCGTTTTTCTGCATATCTATAAGAATTTCCGCAGGAATTATTGTGCTGTCATTTGACACATCTGCATTAGTCAGAAAGATTTGTGCTCTGGCTGCCTCCTTCGCTGCAACATCTGCTCTATTATTTCCTCTGCTCACTACATCTTGACCTTTGGTATGTGCTGCACATTTGCATATAGCTATGGCCCATGGCAACAACACAGCTTTTAACAGGGCTGTCAATAAGTTTGCATGCTTACCTTTCCTCCCTGTACTGGTCACCATGCCCCGACGCTCCCACTGTGCAGCAAAATTATGAACTGTGGAAAAAACATACTGACTGTCCGTGAAAATATTTACATCTCGGCCTGTTGATATTTCACATGCTTTTGTTAGTGCAACAATCTCTGCAGCTTGCACAGAATATGATGATTTTTAAGGCAGCACTGTAAAGGATTTTTTGATCATCTACAATAGCAAAACCAACTAAGTTCTTTCCTTCTTCTGATCTGGAAGCTGACCCATCCACATACAAATTTTCATAACCCTCCTGTGGTTCATCTTTTAAATCTGGATGCGGTTTGCAACACATAGTTGTCCTTTCAACACAGTGGTGAGGGTCACCATCTTCTGGTGTGGGCAGCAAAGTTGAGGGATTCAAATAATTACATCGCTGCAGGGTGAGGTGAAGCTGAGACAGTAAAGTGGTCATAATGTTTAGATGTCTGGCTGGGGACATAAAGGTCATTTTGGCTGTTGTGACTAACAGTTCCACTGCATGAGGTATTAACAAGGTCAGTGGATGATACAAAACAATTTCAGATGAACTTTGTATGGCTAGAGCAGCAGCACAAACTGATCCTACACAATTTGGTAGAGCACATGCAACTGGATCTAATCTTTTTGAATAAAATGCCACTGGCCTCATTTTTCCTCCTTGTTTCTGCATTAGCAGGGAGGTCATGAACTGCCCCCTGCAATCCACTGTTTGGATAAATGGTTTAGAATAGTCAGGTAGTGCCACTACAGAAGAGTTTGCATTTAGGTCCTTTAGCTGTAAAAAAGCTGACCTCGCAGTTGGAGTCCATGTTATTATATCTGTCATTGCCATTTCATTTGTGTAAATGAGATCAAGCAGTGGCTGAGTAACCTCAGCAAAATTGGGGATCCATGTTCTACAGTAATTACACAAGCCTAGAAAAGTCATCATCATGGTTTTATATATATATATATATATATATATATATATATATATATGTATCCAACTACACAATATAATAAAGATAATATAGGGGAGCTACTGTTTCTACGGGTCTCCTTTAATCCTTTAGAGTAAGACACTACAAGTATGAGCCTATTACCATGAGGCTGCAAACAAAGAGGTCATATAACTTGCTTAGCCGTCAATTGTTTGGATGCACGATTTTGGATAATTTTGTAGAGCTAAGACAGTTGCTGAGCAAAGTTCTACTTTTAGCTTTGTGAATTGCTGTTCTATTTCTCTGACATAGCTCTAGTGTGTCATAAAAAAAACTTAACAAAAGCTAAGTTTTTTTTCATAATGTGGAATCTAAGCCCTGTAGTAATTGCACAATTCTAAAGACATTCTTGTAGCTTCTTACCTTCTTCTAAAATAACATGGCCCAAACAACAAACTTGTCTTTGCACCCGCTAAATTTTTATAATTGGTTTTCATACTTGCTTTACAAAATGCTTCACATTTTAGCAGATAATGTTTAATCTTTGACCTGTATTGCAATTTAGGAACTATTTTAACTGGATCTACAGTTGTCAACAGTCCTACATCAATTTTTCATGTAGACCACAAAGCATTTGGAATATCTTTGAAATAATTTTCATCAAATTTTGTTAGCAAAGAATGCTGAGTTATTTTAACACAAACTAAATCTTGAACGTGGGGTTTTTGTCATGATGGGTCTCTGTGATTAAACCCATATGCAGAACACCACAGGAAGCAGAGTAAAAGTTCAACTGTTTATTTGATAAACACACACAAAGTAAAAGAATGCACTAGTTCTGGTACTGGTCGGGGACTGGTTTCACAGAGAATCTGCAGAGAGGGGTTGTTTGGTTAGCCAGGTAGGAGTGAAGTCTTGACTGAGTCTAGATTTAGATTTGTACCTGATGAGGTTCAGACTGAGCGGTGGAGAGAGGGAACCAGTTGGGTCCAGAGACAGTGGGTTCAGCAGAGAGCTTTAACAGCGGCAGAGCTTAGCTTCAGGCTAGCGAGGTTCAGACCTTGAGTTCTTCTCCTAGTTCTCCCTTGAGAACTAACTTGGAGATTCAGACTGAGGATCTTCTGGTTTGGTTTCTCTGAGCGGGCAGGCAGGTTTCCAGACATGAGCTCCTCCAGAGCCACAGACTTCGATCAGGTTACCTAAGAGCAGAGAAGACAGAGACTGGTTAGGATCAAGTTGCTCCCTAGGGCAGGCAGAGATTCTTAAATCAAGCTGAGGCTCAGGTTCTGCTAACCAAAACTGGTCAACACTCCTGCACTGAAGACAGGTCTGGCCGCTGCTTATGTAGAAGGTCTCCTGATGGGCTGATGATCCTCAGGTGTGCAGGAGGCTCCAGCTCAGGAGACCCATAGCCCTCTCTGCTGGAGACAGGTGGCAGAATCTCCAGATCCCAACAGTAACCCAGATCCCAACAGAAAAACATACAAACAGGAAGGGATCCTCGGCGCCCTCTGGAGGGCAAGCCTCTGGATCCCAACAGTTTTACCTGTGTTTTGGAGACCCTGCAGGCACACTAGGAAGGCCATCAGTCAGATCAATGCTGCAGTCATTGACCCATCCGACATTCCCCTCCCCCGCGGCTGCAGATGCAAGCTGTCTCCCTCTAAACTGTGTTTCATTATCTTTTGGACACACAAACAACTTAAAAGACCCACAAACATAACTTTAAAGACAGAGACACATAACATTAAAAGACGGACAAACACAACATTAGATCTATTTATTTAATTTTTAATAATAACATATCTACTTTGCGCATGTATTATCAACAGCTCGCCATTTGGAGCTCATTTATGTATTTATTTATTTTTTAATTATCTATTTTTTCTAGTGTTTGCTTCTAGCCGGCACATAACATTTCTCCATTGATCTACTTCCACACACCATCTATTTCATACTTTTACTTCCACTTCTACAAGTATTTTATCTTGGAATAGAGGCGTCCCTCAAACCCATATTTTTTTAAACCATATATTCAAGTGTTTATTTTTTGTTGGATCCTGCGCTTCTACAAACTTCTAATCGTAGATTTCAAATTATCTCTAAATCTATTTTGACCTTTACCCATTTTAAAGAATTTAGTCCAGTACAAACACCTAGGGTATTCTACGCACTGGATGTTTATTCAGCAAGACAGTACCCAAAAACTGTTGTGGTAATTTCTGCTACTACCTTTTCAGGTGAGAAATTCTTGCCTCTGCATCCACAAGAACTTTACTGTATTAAACCCCTGCTGTGTTAATATGAAACAACAGAACCCAACGGTTCGATTGTTTCCTCACACATTCTCACACAGACTTAGCTTGTACAGTCACACCTATCCTAAGGCCTATTATGTATGTATTTTTTATTTTAAACAACATAGACAAAAAACACCTATTGTGTACACTTCGGAGTCTCCAGCTCCAGGCCCTCGCACGCAGCGGATACCCAGATGCCACATCTGTCAACAAAACTTGGCTTCGTCAAATATCCCTGCTGCGGCAGCTGCAAACCTTACTATCTCGAGAACAACACAGAGTCCCAGACTCAAACGCACAGAATACCCAGATGCCACATTCGTCAACAAGACTTGGTCTCGTCAAATATTCTTGCGATAACAGCTGTAACTTAAATGGTCCCAGACCAACTTTTGATCAAAAGATTTAGGCCTACCCTTTGCTGTGCAGAGCAGTCCTCAGCGGAAGTCGTCACCAGGATGCCCAGGGCAGGGCTGGACTAAACTGGCCCCGTCCGGCGAAGGGAAGACGGCTGTCGACAGATTCTTGGCCTTGGTCCCACACGGTCCTGGACAATTGGATCTTGACTCCCGGGTTTCAGCACCAAAATGTTACGTTCAAAATTGCAGGTTTAGTAAAAAGAAATTGAGTCCGCACAGAATAGTGTTTTTTAGCTTCTGCAGGAGGAGAGAGCCACGTTCAGCCACTTCTGCTCTCTGGTGGGTGTCCTCAGCAGAAGCCTTTTATTAGCAGATCATAACACATGGGGTGGGTTACAGAACAGTGTTCTTCTGACAAGGCAGTTGATCAGGTCATAGGACAAAATGCTCTTTCTGATTGAATCACAGAATAGAGCGGTTTCCCGATAACCGTGATTATCCTTGCACAAACATCAGCAGTTTTCTACCAAAGTTGCATGACAATTTGCAGTAAACAGAGTTAAGCATCTCATTTAATTAAAATTCCATATGCACAGACATTAATTTTATAATCATCGAATAAACCTGACAGTATGCCTTTCTGTTAGGGATTTTTGTGAACATGACTGGAATAAATCATGTTAATACTGAAATATGTTTCTTTTCCCCTTTTTTTTGGATTTACTCTGAGAACATTTCTGCCAGAACTAAAGAGCTAGGTTCTCAGAACAAAAATCTCAGAAATAATATCCAGAACTTTGGAAACATCAAAAAATGCAGGTTCTTGTCCCTTAAGGGCCATATGAAACAGCAAAATACAGCAATGATCAGCACAACAATGATCATCTGTGCTGAACATTCTTTGTTGTAATCACCAGAACTTTCTGTACTGTAATCAGTATATTTGGATGCAGATGGATTACAGATTTTATCATTATGGTTTTTTTATGTGCATAAACACATGTAATAGGGTAAATGGACTTATCAAAATTTTACGTATATATTCATTGTATTTACAGGTTACATTTTTAACAGCTTTAATAATACACAGACAATTTAATGTGTAAAAAAAAATACACAAAAATATTTGATACACTTCCAACTTATTGTTAAATAAAATATGAACAACCTAGAGGGAAAAACTGACTTGTTATACTTACTGTCATCGGCACTGAGTTTTCCACCATGCAGCTTGTTGACATTGATGTCTTTGGATAGTAAATTGCTAAATTAATATGCCAGGAGTTAAAATAAATACAGAGTCTCCACAGTACATTCTTCGTGTTCGTCATCAAAGCTCTTTTTATTGCCTCCAGCTACGCCTCACATTTAAAAGTAGCATCAATATCTTGATTGTTTGAGTACAATGATTTAGTTTTGACGTGCATTTTCTCACTTGAAAACTTCTCTGAGATTAATTTTGTGTCAAAAGAATTAGTTGCTAATAACAGACTGTCTGGGAGACCTAATGTAACCTAAAGATCACACTCCACATGCTGGCTAAGAAAACATTGACAGATGGGGTTCTGCCGCTACAACACAGTTGGCCATTTCTTTATAAACTGACTATAAGAGGAAGTTTTAAGGTCCAGTTTTATCACTTAGAAATATATTTATTTTCTGACAAACTTAAGATATAAAACAACATTTGTACATCCATCACCATTCGTGAACCCCACGCATCAAAAAGTGCGGTTAATCAATGCTAGAAATTTCTAGGTTTGAAGTGGAACATAACTCCAGAGAAAGGGAAATTATCAATCAAATATAAAAGTTGATGATAAAAATTGGTCATTTATTCAATTCAGTTTTAGTTATTATGTTTTATCTATTATACAGTTAGCTTAATGCAAACATATTGTTGAATAGGCTACAGATGAATTTGCATCATTCCCATTCCAAGATTTCTTAACAAGTATGAACTTTTACATAAGACCATCATAAATAAATTTTACAAATAAATTGGATTATACCAACAGATATTTGTTATCGAATTACCATTATCAATTACCATGGTGGCACTCCAAAGCAGCGGCCAAGAACGGCTCCTCTCAACAATATGGTGATGGTAATGGTAATGATAATGGTAATTTCACAAAATATGCCGCTTAATACAATACAGACTAGACTTTAAATCACATCTATGATTGACCAATGCCTGCTGGAGCTACGGTCACAAAATGTTTTAAATTCAGAAACTTTTGACCGTTTCAAAAGCTGTGGAGTGCTACGGACGGATGTAAACAAAACAGCAGAATATAACGGTAGAAGGAAGAGATTTGCGAGACGGAGAAAGCGAGGCTGCAGAGGGGGGCTTACTGCGAACCTAAAGAGAAATCCCCACAGACCTCCACTTCCATCAATCCTGCTCTCCAATGTCCGCTCGTTGGATAACTAAATAGATAATCTTCGACTGGAACTGTCTTCAAGAAAGGACAAATGTAACTGCTGCGCCATCATTCTGACTGAGTTTTGGCCGCATCCGGCAATACCAGAAAAAGTTATTAGCCTGGAGGGGCTAACTCTATACCGCGCCGATAGGAACAAAGAACTAAGCGGTAAGATTCGGGGTGGTGGGCTATGTGTTTACATCGATAAGAAGAATGCTAGATCAGTTTCTGCTCTCCAGACATCGAATTTCTGACTGTTAACTTCAGGCCGTTCTATCTGCCCAAGGAGTTCAGTGGGGTTAGCATTACTGCTGTTCACGTGCCCCTCAGTCCTAACACTAAAGAGGCCATGAAGACTCTATGCCAGGCTATCTCTGAGCCCCAATCTGCACACAGAGGGCATTTTCATCAGTGCTGGGGATTTTAACCAGGCTAACTTGAAGACTGTTCTCCCCCCATTTCTACCAACATGTGACTTTAGACCTGGTTTACTCTAACATCAAAGATGCATTCAGAGCAGCCCCCCACCCCCACCTCGGGTCATCAGATCATCTCTCAGTCATGCTTATCACTTCATATAAGCCCCTGCTGATCAGGGCTAAACCGTCAGTTAAAGAGTTTCGAGTGTGGTCTGAAGACACCATGGAGACACTCAAAGACTGTTTTGAATGCTCTGACTGGAACATCCTCAAGGCTGCAGCAACATTTGACAACCTATAAAATATTGATGAGTATGCCATGACTGTGTCAGCCTACATTAACGAATGCATTGAGGACGTCAGCATCAAAAAGAACTTCACCACCCGGGCCAACCAACCTCCCTGGATAAATGGAGAGGTTCTGAAATCGCTAAAAGCACGGAACTCAGCTTTCAAGTCTGGTGATAAAGAGGCAGTGAGAATAGCGCGTGCCAACTTAAATCGTGCCATTAGATCAGCAAAGCAGAACCACAGACAGAAGATCCAGGATCTTTTCTAAGACAACAGCAACACTAGGACGATCTGGAAAGGCATTTGGATGATCACAAACTACAACACCCCCCCCCTGGTAGATGCAGCAAACAATGACATCCTAAATGACATCCTAAATGAACCGAACAACTTCTTTGGAAGGTTTGATCCCTAGTGCCAGCATACTCCAAGTCTGCCACCATTATTCCAGTCTCAAAAAACCCTCAGGTCACCTCACTAAATGATTACCGGCCTGTCGCACTGACTCCTATCAGGATGGATTGCTTCCAAAGGCTGGTTAAACACATCGTCTCCAGTCAGCCACCAACATTTGACCCGTTCCAGTTTGCCTACTGACGCAACGCTCCACTTTGGACGCCATATCTGCTGCTCTCCACCTGAGCATGGCACACCTGGAGGAGAACACTCACGTGCGGATGCTGTTCCTGGAAGTCAGATCACTATCATCCCACATTACATACACCCCTCCGCAATTGGCTTCTAGACTTCCTCACCTCTGATGTCATCAGTCTAACCACAGGCTCCCCTCAGGGCTGGGTCCTGAGCCCCCTGCTGTTCACCCTGACGACACATGACTGCGTCCCCAGGTTCACCACCATTCACATTGTGACAGCACCACGGTGTTGGGCCTCTTCAGAGACGACTGGACTACAGAGAGGAGGTGGAGCAGCTGGTGAAATGCAACGATAATATCCTGAACGTGAAGAAGACGAAGGAGATCATCTTGGACTTCAGGAAGAACCGGCCTAACCATGCTCCACTGGTCATCAACAGCGCAGCTGTAGAGGTGGTCAACAGCACCAAATTCTTGGGGGTGCACATCACAGACACCCTCACCTGGAATGTAAACACCACCTCACTGGTCAAAAGGGCACAGAAGCACATGTACTTCTTGCGGAGGATGAGGAGAACCCACCTGCCCCCACCTTCCTCACCACCTTCTACAGAAGCACCATAGAGAGCGTTCTGACTAGCTGTCTCACTGTTTGGTGTGGAGGCTGCAGCGTCTCAGACTGGAAGAAAGTGAGGAGAGTGGTTAGAAAAGCAGAGAAGATCATTGGGGCTCCTCTACCCTCTGGAAAAAGGCTTCACAGCATTTGATGAAGGTCTAGTCCAGTGGTTCCCAAAGTGTGGGGCGCGCCCCCTAGGGGGGGTGCAATGCCATTGCAGGGGGGGCGCGGGAAGTGGTATGGATGAATGAACAAAAAAACAAAAAACAGTGCTTGCTTGACTGAGCATAATGGACAGGTTTTTGACGGGGCTCCCTACATGTAAGGCAGAAGATGAACCACTGCAAAATATGCTTCCAAACCAGCTTTCTTCAAAGACAAAGAGTAGAAAATATGACGAAGCATATCTTTTCTTTGGCTTCACATGTACAACGGTGGGTAATGAGGAGAGACCACAGTGTGTTGCCTGTCTTACAGTGCTAGCTTGTGACAGTCTGAAGCCCAACAAGCTAAGACGACACTTGGAAGACCGTACATCCAGAGCACAGAGACAAGTCAGTTGACTTTTTCAGACAAAAACTGCCGGTCTCAGCAATCTTTCTTTACAAAAGCTGCATCCTTGTTGGCAAATGCTCAGCTCGCTTCATATAAAGTTGCCTACCGAGTTGCACAGTGTAAAAAGCTGCACACGGTTGCGGAGGAACTAAAACTTCCCTTTGCTATGGACATGGTTTCAACTATGATTGATGATTCAGCTGCCAGCAAACTGCGGGCTCTGTAATGAACGACGTCATCGCCACAGTCAACTACATTAAAACACGACCTGTCAAAGCCCGAATTTTTTCAGCACTGTGCGAGGAAATGGGCTCCGACCACACAGCTGTTCTATTTCACAGCGAGTCCCGATGGCTGTCGCGTGTGAAAGTGCTGTCCAGGGTTTTTGAACTGCGAGATGAGATACGCATCTTTTTGGAGGAGGAAGGCAGCGATCTTGCCCACAAATTTAACTGTAACAAGTTCCTCATGAAACTTGCATATCTCAGTGACATGTTTCTGAAACTCAATGGACTGAATTTGCAGATGCAAGGCCCAAACACACACCTTCCACATCTGGCAGATAAAGTCACATCATTTATCAGAAAACTAGAGATGTGGGGGCAGCGGGTGAAGGATGGAAATGTGGACTCATTTGAGAACCTGAAATCCTTCACTGAAGGCAACAAGCTGCAGAAAACAGTGATCTCATGCATGGAAGCACACATCTGTGCCCTTTAGAAACATCTCCAGAAATATTTCCTGGTGCAGGATTCCAATAAATATGACTGGATCCGTGATCCTTTCAGTGCAACACCACCTGCCGACTTCAGCACATCAGAAGAGGAGCAGTTCATTGATATCACCTCCGATTCCACAATGAGGCTGCAGTGTAGCTCAAAGACACTGGCTGCATTTTGGATAGGAGTGGCGAAAGATTACCCTCTGTTAGGAAAGAGAGCACTGGCCACACTTCTTCCTTTTGCCACGTCCTACCTATGTGCAATAGGTTTTTCTGCTGTGGCCTCAATCAAGACCAAATACAGATCAAAGCTAATGAACAGTTGTGACACTGCAACCCAGATTTGAGAAGATCTGCACCAACAAGCAGGCTTACCACAGCCACTGAAAAGATGGGAGGATTAAAGTAATTTTTGCAAAGAAAAAAAACTCAGGGAGCTGTTCATGTTTTCACTCCATTTTGCACGGAGGCTTTTTTTAATGTGTTGATGATAGCATAGTTAAATATTGTTACAAAATAAAAATAAAAAAAGAAGTATGTTTAAAATAACACTGGCAACACAGAATCCCCTTCTAATGTACAGTATAGAACTAGGAAAAAAAGTGTTCTACTCTAAAGATAGTGTGTAGTTTGTTTTGTTGCAACCTGAAGTGTGAAATAAACTTCAGTGGAGTTTGAAAACAAAACATGTGTAAAGGTTTATTATATCTGGTTGAACGATGTGTGTGCCCTGTTGATTTATTTATTTTTTTTTTTTGGGGGGTGGAATTTTATTGTAATCCAAAGGGGGGCCCAGAAGAAAATCTTTGGGAACCACTGGTCTAGTCAATTCTATAACAGTTTCTTCCCCACTGCCATTAGACTGCTGAATGTTTTGTAAAATGCGTTATTGTATTATTTTATTATATTTATTATTATTGTTTTATATATATAAAAAAACAGAAATGTTAGAAGTGTAAATGTACAGTCATATGTTTATATAACTGTTTTTATATATTTTTTACTATTTTTCACTGCACTTAAAAAAAAAAAATTGTCCAGAGAGCTCTTTTTGTTTGACACTTGTGTAAACAAAATGACAAATAAATCTGTCTAAGTCTAAGTCAAAGGTTTAACTGAGAAAAATGGAGAAATGGAAACATATTACAGATTTTTCTGAGTAAAAGCAATTGCACAGCATAACATGGATAAACTCTACATGCATCACAATCATTCACTGAATTCTCACAAAGGGGCAACGTAGATCATTCATAGACTTGAAGTATGATAATAATAAACATAAAGGCAAAATGCACTCTCCTTTCACATATGATTATCCTGTTTCAGCTAAAACTTTATGGAATTTAAACTTGGTTGTCTGCATTACAATTGAACACTAACCTACTGCCTCATGAGGATTGTCTTAAATGAAGTTTATCAATGTCTGTTTTTCAGAGGGAAGAGCAGTCTCACAAAGAGCGTTGGCAGCACCTAGCTGACTTGGCAGACTTTGCTCTGGCCATGAAGGTGACCCTAATGAACATCAACTACCAGTCATTCAACAACTTCATGTTACGTATCGGTATGGCTTTTTCCTTTACCTGGGGATGTGGGTTAAACTGCTGCTGTTGCCATTTATAGTTAAGGCCAAAGGTTTGCAAGGTAGATAAGTTTTTTTTTTTTTCAAAAAAAGATCATAATTTTGGTTAGATCTGTACAATGTCTGAAACTGTATTCATATCAACATGTATATAATCTCACAGAACTATTTTATGTGTATTTTATCATGTAATGTGTGTCCTGGATTTAAGCATTGTTTAATCATATTCTGCAGGACTATTCTTAGCATGTCCGATAATGACGTCAGAGAGGCTGTTTAACAAAGAAAATGTGAAAAGTCAAAATGTTCTCACAAAAGTCATAGCACATTTGTTAAAAATGTGTATTAGCATTCTTTAGGGAGTTAAGGATAGAAATAAGCAATTTTAGTACCATAATTACATTGTCTATGGCCACCCGGATGTATCTGTTCGCGCATGCGCAGGACGGCTCGTGCTTCCGGGACGGATCGAGTAGTGACAGCCCCCCGAGCTATCCTATACCTTTGTATTGCAGAGGATCTACTGCACATGTATAATTTTTAACGAGAGTCAATGGGCAAAGATCTTGTGAAGATTGCGTCAGAGCGCCTGTGTGGCCACTCGCACTTATCTCCCTTCCTTCTTGGCTCCATTATGAAACAAGGGTTTTTTCCACACCTGAACTTATCCCAGATCGTTCACCCAGCCTTCTCTTTTTTCATCCTGCACCTCCTGCAACTACTCGCTGTTCCATCCTCTTCATCTTTATTCTGCCATCTGTACATCAATCCGAATCACTGGTTGAAATTGCCTCCTTTCTTTCTTGCTCATCATCTGCATGGACAAATACTGTTCTGTCGCTTCACTCTCCCTTCCTCTTGTTCTGAATTTGGCTGAGGCTCAATTCTCTTTGATGATGATCGCAGAGTGTGCGTGGAAAAAAGGTGGGCATACATTCGAGCCAAATCTCCAGTGAGCGAGAATTTTTAGATCGGGCCGAGTTTTAGCCTCACTGTGCATCTGTCATGAAAAGGGGACAGATGGACCCAGTATTCAAGGAGAGACAGTCAGTAGGAAAGTTCAAAAAGTTTATTAAAATAAAACAAAAACTGAGGTGGAGCTGAGGCTCACGGACACTGCAGGAGGGGGGCGGGGCACCGCCCAATCTCAGACACTTTAAGGGAGAAACACAGCTACGTGACCACGATCATCTGACTGAAGATGATGTTCTCAGTGAGTCACTTACCTGGTTTAGCAGTTCAGTCCATACCCCTTGAAAGGGGTGCAATCCAGCCGATGGGCTGACAGCTCATGCGGCTTGCGTCACCCAGAGTGTCCCCGGTGCTGCAGCTCCGGAGGAGTTGCATGAAGCCGATCCTGATCAGGGATACAGATCAGGCAGGAATGGACAGAACAGGTTGCAGAACAGGCAGGAACAGAACAGGTGGCAGGATCCAGGCTTCCAGGCAATAACAGAGCTCTGGGACAGGTTCAGAGTCTGACAGGGTTCCGAAAGCGTGACCAGATGGTCACGCACAGGAGCAGACAGGATCAGGTGCAGCTGAGCGTGCTCAGTGGAAGAGGGTAGCCGGGACAGGACCTGGAACCAGAACTTGATGCAGGACCTGTAAACTGGTCTCCTACCTGGAGCCAGGCTTACTTGGATAAAAACTGAACCTCCCCGTGTAAAGAGCCAAAAACCCAGAGGACTCAGCAGGGGAGGAACAGTGGACGATTAGGAGACGAGACAGACACAAAACCCTCTTTCCACTGGCCGCCAGGATCCATCACAAGTACCAAGGCAAACAACTGAACAGACAGACTAACAGAAAGACAAGTAATGATCTTGCCCTGAATGCTCAGGCTGAACTGAATATAAACCAGAGGAAAAAGGTGAGAGGAATAAATTACAATTGAGGCAGGGAGGGAAAACGACAGGTGAAAGGAATTACTAATTAAGGAGGAGCAAACAGGCCAGATTATGACAGCATCCTGCATCGTGTGCAGGTATACAGGTGGTAACAAGGGGAGATCAGCCTCTCATGACTATGTCACAATTGTGAATCCTGAGGTCAGAAAAAAAAATAAACATGTTTGAAATTCAGTTGGCCGTTGTGAGGTGTTCATGGACAAATCCTGCTGTTGAAACAGAGCTATGAGCCGATTTACCAGAACCTTGATCACCGCGCATGTTCAAAAAAGGAAGTTCTTCTTACAGATTGATGAGTCCGACCGACTGGCATATCTGCTAGTAGAACTACAAGGAAAATGGTTATCTCACAGGTATATCATATCCGGATACCTCAAGAGGAACTAGGCCCGTTGTTGAGAAACTACCACACAATCTACAGGAAAAAATGGTTGTACCACGGGAGCAAATATGAACAAAAACATTTGGTCAGTGGACCATCTCAGTGTTAGTAGGCTTTATCTATACAGAAGCAAAGGCTCATACAGACCCAAGATTAAACCCCTCAATACAAGCTTTGCCAGACAGGAAGAACAAGTGAGAAAAGCCTGATAAAGCATCTGTAAACATGTAAAAGACACAGGTTTACGGAGCTGTATTTTAAGGAAAAAAGAGATCAGGGGTTCGTTTCATGAAACAGGTTTACTGAAAATTTTAAGTTGTCTAAACCTAAAAACAGCTAAACTCTGACTTTTGCGGTTCACAAAAGTAGTTTCCTCAACCTGCTTCAGTCCCCGTGGTAACATTCTCCCCAAAGCTAACCAGGTTAGTAGCAGGATTTCCTGTCCTTTATCTCAACTGTCTTTACAACCAATCATGTTGTTGTATTTGCTGATTTAATCAGATTTTGTTGCAGTTTTGTGCATAAAAAATACAGTACAGTTTGGACACACCTTCTCATTTAAAGTGTTTTCTTTATGTTCATGACTTTGAAGTAGATTCACACAGGGCATCCAAACTATGAAATGTGGAATTATATACTTAACATAAAAGTGTGAAACAACTGAAAATATGTCTTATATTCTAGGTTCTTCAAAGTAGCCTACTTTTGCTTTGATTACTGTTTCGCACACTCTTGGCATTTGGATGAGCTTCAAGAGGTAGTCACCTGAAATGGTTTTCACTTCACAGTTGTCCCTTGTCAGGTTTAATAAGTGGGATTTCTTGCCTTATAAATGGGGTTTGGACCATAAGTTGTGTTGTGCAGAAGTCAGGTAGATACACAGCTGATAGTCCTACTGAATAGACTGTTAGAATTTGTATTATGGCAAGAAAAAAGCAGCTAAGTAAAGAAAAATGAGTGGCCATCATTACTTGAAGAAAGGTCAGTCAGTCTGAAAAATTTGCAAAACTTTGAAAGTGTCCCCAAGTGCAGTCGCAAAAACCATCAAGATTCCAACCAACATGTCTTTGTATGATGCAGAAAAGGAAAACGGATGGACTCTACATGCCTGGTTTCCACCGAGAAGCATTGGGGAGGAGGAGCTGTGATGGTGTGGGGGTGCTTTGCTAGTGACACTTGTGCTAGTGCGATCCATTGTTGCTGATGTATCGGGAAGGACGCCACTCTGAAGACACACCCCTCTGGCATAGGTTTTAAAAAAACTAGTTCCCCATATTAGCATCCTATTTTGTCGGTGGCTCTGTGCCACTCAAAAACTATACAAGCGCATCCAGCTGAAGGCTATTAAACGCAACAACAAAGTCCCTACGGGGACGTCTGCGCTCGATATAACTGCGATTCTGCGCTTGTGGTGTGCTATAACTCACGGTAGCACAGCACCTTGCAAATCGTCTTTTATTGTTGCATCGTATTGATCCAAATCTCTTTGAGTTGCTGTTGGACAATTAGACTGGACCAAAGACGGACCTGCAGAACACCGAAACCTTCACTCCACCGAACCAAAAACAGTAACCTCCCCCCTTTAATCTGATGCTTAATAAGTGCTCTGCTTGGCTACAGGTACAATAGATAGTCGTGATAGATGGTCAGGTGCTGGGTCAACTGCTGATGGTTTTAAGGTTTAACTGAATGCTAAGGCTCACTACAGACTGAACGAGTCACGTGTTGCTGAAGCTAACTGCTTCAGAAGCTAACTGCTTCAGCAACACCCTCTCTTTGTTATCTTTAATTTTGCTTATTTTCAGTAGTTTTTAGTGTTTGCTTAGTTATTACATATATATTACCGTGTGATTATAGCTAATAAAGGAACCATTGTATTTTAACCCGTGGTATTTTGTGTTCATTTTACACAGTGAACAATTTATCACCCAGGCTGGATCCACTCTTCTTTCAGAAGGAACCCGAATGAACAGAACACATTTATTTGGTTGGTGGTTAATAACGTTGCTAAGAGCCATAGCTTTAATTGCTAAATTGGTGAAAGACAACTGGATTTTTAAGAGCAGTATTCAGGTTTCCAACTTTTTAGATAAGAGGCTAAAACCCTGGTTGTCAGAGGCAATCAAAGATAACTCAAATGCAGGACTCAACTCAGGGAAATTAAGTCAAAAAAGTAATTTAATGTGCTACTGCACAATGAGTGAAGCAGGTGGTACAAATCCCAAAAAACAAGGCTGCTCAAAAAAACAAGGAGAGCAACTAGCTTAACTGCAAGGTAGAATAAAGTGACACAAGTGACAAAGACAAACTGGCAAGGAAGGCTACAGAGGAAGAGGTCTAAATAGGTGAGGCAATTGGCAACAAGATACAGGTGAGCAGTATAAAGGAAGGCTGATTAAAGGGAAATCCCAGGAAGTGAAGTAGTGTGAAACGAGAACAGAAATTAGTGAACCAAAATAAAACAGGAAGTAAAAAAAAAATGGAGCCAGACACAAAATGACAAAATGGAAAGAAAGAAACTAATCAGTAGAGCTGCATGTGACACTGGTCAGTAAATAAATTACAGTTATAATCTTTCAAATGATAATAAATATTTTTACCCTTGATTTGAATTACATATTAATTTACTATAACTCTCAGTTCTAGTTATTTTACATATTCATAATCCTCCTGAACCCAATCAAGATGGTTTGGGGCGAGCTGGACCGCAGAGTGAAGGCAAAAGGGCCAACAAGTGCGAAGTATCTCTGGGAACTCCTTCAAGACTGTTGGAAGACTATTTCAGGTGACTACCTCTTGAAGCTCATCAAGAGAATGCCAAGAGTTTGCGAAGTAGTAATCAAAGCAAAAGGTGGCTACTTTGAAGGACCTAGAATATAAGACACATTTTCAATTGTTTCACACTTTTTTGTTAAGTATATAATTCCACATATGTCTTCACCTGATGCCAAAAGCTTTCACCTAAATAAATACATTTATCTGCAACCGTTAATAATATAATCCCGTAATATTTTCACAATAACAACGGCTTTGGTAGCTGTTTTGATATCAGGATTTTTTTTTCCTTGATATCTGAAAAAAGCTTTTTTCTTTGTCTAAATTACAAATTCAAACAAAAGGACTAAGAATAAACATTCTGGATGTCAATAAATTAATTTCAGGCATAATAATATTATTTTAACTATGAAAAATTATTTTTAGATATCATAAATACACTTTCAGTCAAGCTGATAAATGTCAGAATTTCTAGATATATAAACCTAATTCTTACTAATATATACATATATATATATATATATATATATATATACAGTATGTATATATTTTTTACTTTCTAAAATTCAGTTTCTGCAACAAAAATGTAATTTAGAAAATATAGAAATGGAACAACAGAGAGGAGTGCTTTTAATTAATGTAGAAATTACCTTCCATAGCCAACTTCATAAAAACCGTATGCATTAACTCGAGCAACAATGTTCTCCTTCGCCATCCCTCTGTCCTGTGTAGCTGTAGCGCAAGTTTTCCTGTAATTAAAATTTAAATTTCTAGTTCCAGTGGGTGAAATAGGCAATTGCTGTTGCCTGTTGTCATGGTGACTTGTCGAATCTGTGATCCAAAGATAATGGCTTTTCATACTTTTTGCGCTTTAACTCTGAGTGGACCTAGTTAAAATTTATTGAACTAATTGATAGCAGCCGTTGTGAAACCAAACACTCAGAGTTCCCAACTTTTGGCCAGATCAATTTAGAGTTGCGGATTTGAATCTGTTACACCTGCTTCATGAAAGGGTTAATCGGGTTAATCCAAACAACACATTGCCCACTGCAAAATTAACCCCCTTAGAAGACATGCAGAGGATTCCCTGGAAAGAGTATAGGATAGTAAACCAGTGATATCTTTGATAGCTATTTTAGATTTTGTCTTAGTTTTCATCTTCAGCACAAAAACTATTATTAGTTTTAGTCACATTTTAGTCAATACTATATGTGAAAGTTTGAGCTGGTTTTAGTAGTCAAGTTTTAGTCAGTTTTATGAAGTGTTGGAAAAAGTACTCAAACAGTACTTAAGTACAAGTTAAAATACACAAACAAATAAATACTCATCTGTAATGGATTACTGTAGTGGAGATGGATGGACCCAAAGACAACCCGCAAACAGGTCAGTGAAGCGTTAACAGTCTTTATTTGAGAGAGAGGGCGGCACGGACTCCCGGGAAGAACGATCAGGCTCAGCGACAGGCAGCTCCTATAGACAGAGTGGTGGTTAGTGACCAGTGGAGGCAGGCAGATGTTTGAGTAAGGAACTTGGTCATGGTTGGGCTCAGTCCGGTTGGGCTCAGTCCGGTTTCAGGAGAGGAGGGAGTCCGTGCTGGGGAAATCCTAGGTTCGGTCCGGGTCTTGACGAGGGGGGAGTCCGTAAATCCAGCAGAGGTATCCAAGGGGGAATCCAGGGGAAGTTCCGAGTCCAAATCCAGTTCAATATCCACAGAAGCAAACACAGTTCAAAGGGGCAGGCAGTCTCAGTTACCCACAGACAGACTGGGTCAGAAACACGGTTTTGCAGTCCAGATCTCTGAGG
>NW_015151116.1:468709-469408 GCF_000732505.1 Cyprinodon variegatus
TGGGAGCCATCAACCAGGCGGGCGGGCGGTGGGGGCGTGGAGGATGGAACCAAACTGGAGGTTTTGACAGGTTTGACCCGGGAGACATGAAAAGTGGGATGGACCTTCATGGTGGGAGGGAGGCGGAGGCGTACTGCCACCGGGTTGACCACCTTGGAGATGGTGAACGGTCCGACGAACCGCGGGGCCAACTTCCTATTGTCGACCTTCAGGGGAAGGTCCCTGGTGGAAAGCCAGACCCTGTCTCCCACCTGGTACTGCGGAGCTGGGACTCGCCGGAGGTTAGCTGCACGGACCTGATTTTGGGAGGCCGCGTGTATGGCTCTCTTGGCCCGCATCCAGGCACGCTGGCACCTCATGGCTGAAAGGCGGGCAGAGGGGACCCTGGACTCTACCTCCTCAGTAGTGAACACCGGCGGCTGGAACCCGTAAACGACGTAGAAGGGGGAGAGACCTGTAGAGCTGGATGGGGTGGCGTTAATCGCGTGCTCGACCCAGGGCAAATTCAGAGCCCATTTAGAGGGATCAGACTGGCAAAAGAGGCGAATCTTGGTCTCAACCTTTCAGATTGGCCGTCAGTTTGGGGGTGGAAGCCGGAGGAGAGGTTAACGGAGATGCCGAGCATGGCACAAAACTCCTGCCAATAACAGGCCACAAACTGGGGACCCCGATCTGACACAATGTCAGAAGGCAGGCCAT
>NW_015151116.1:471059-472677 GCF_000732505.1 Cyprinodon variegatus
AGAAGGCAGCCCATGTAACCTAAACACCTCCTTGGCCAGGATCAACCCCATCTCTTTGGCTGAGGGGAGCTTGGGTAAAGGGACCAAATGGACCATCTTGGAGAAACGGTCCACAATTGTGAGGATAACTGAGAAGCCGTCGGAGGAGGGGAGACCAGTGATGAAGTCCATAGAAAGGCTGGACCAAGGCCGAGAAGGGATGGGCAGAGGTCGAAGCAGACCTGACGGAGGGCGACGGGAAGCCTTAGCCTGATTGCAGGGGGAACAGGCAGAGACGAACTCACCGACGTCTTTGGCCAGAGAAGGCCACCAAAACTGAGATCGGATGAGCCGAATGGTTTTGTGGATGCCAGGATGACCATAAAGGCGAGAGCTGTGACAGAGTTCAACGACTTTGGGTCTGAGGTGGAGAGGGACAAAGAGCCTGTCCTTGGGACAGACCCTAGAGAGTCCCTTACCTCCTTTTCGAGCCCGAGGCGGGAAACAGCACACCTTACTGTGTCTGGCAGGATGAACCCCCGTTCTTGGTCGTCGTCTACCTCCTCTGCCTCGAAGAGCCTGGACAAGGCGTCAGGCTTGATGTTCTTAGGACCCGGCCTGTAGGAAAGGGTGAAGTTGAAACGACTGAAAAACAAAGCCCACCTGGCCTGTCTGGGGTTAAGTCTCCTAGCAGTCTTGAGATATTCCAGGTTGCGGTGGTCAGTCCAGACCAAGAATGGAAGCTTGGAACCCTCGAGCCAGTGCCTCCATTCCTCGAGGGCCAACTTAACCGCCAAGAGCTCCCGGTTGCCCACATCATAATTCTGCTCTGATTTTGACAACTTCCTGGAAAAGAAAGCACAAGGGTGAATGCGGCCATCACCGGACTCCTGACTAAGGACAGCCCCTACCCCAGAACTAGAGGCATCTACCTCCACAATGAATTGCCTCTCCGGGTCGGGGGAAACGAGGATAGGTGCGGAGGTGAACCGTTCCTTAAGGCGTTTGAAGGCAATTTCTGCCTGCTCGTTCCAAATAAATTTGGCCTTGCTAGAGGTGAGAGCATGGAGTGGAGAAGCGACCTGACTGTAGTTGGTAATAAACCTCCTTATGATTACCTCCCATCGTTAGCTCCACAGGTTCAGAGACGAGGCGTGACTGGTTGAGTTCGTGACCATCCAGGGCAAGCACACTGCGGGGGGATGAGCCAGGGTGGAGTTGGATACTCAATCTTCTGGCCAAACCTTCATCCATGAACTCAGTGTCGGCTCCTGAGTCGATGAAAACTGACAAACTATGGGATTTAGAAGAGAAGGTTAGAGTGGCTGGAAGTAAACGGTCAGAGGAGACGGCCAGNTCCCAATAATCCTTTAAGACTCCATTCTTGGCCTGTCCTCTTTTCAATTTCTTCCTTTCAGGTCCAGTGTTTTACAGTTCATCAATACGTGTTCTACATTTTCTATCTCTCCACATCCTTCACATTTATCATTATTTTTCCTCCCTATTAAGTAAAAATTGTCATTTAAATAAGTATGACCTACTCTTAATCTGACCATTATTATTTCTTCCCTTCGGTTTCTCTCATTAATATTTCTATTTAATACTGACTTTTGTACTTTATATAACCTTCTTCCTTTTT
>NW_015151116.1:473272-476169 GCF_000732505.1 Cyprinodon variegatus
GAACCAGAAAGTTATTTGAAGAGCATAGATGCATAAATATGTGCATAGCTTTAACAAGGGCCTCATGAAAACAAAATAGGGCCGAGAATAGATCCCTGTGGCACCCCACAGGGCAGCAATGTCTTTGAGGAGCAGTGGTCACCAATTACGACAGAGAAACTCCTGTTTGCTAGGTATGACCTAAACCACTGGAGAGTGGTGCCACAGATGCCGATGTGTTCTAGGCGAGATACAAGGACTGCATGGTCGACTGTATCAAAGGCTGCTGAGAGGTCGAGCAGTACCAGCACAGCAGGATTCCCAGTGTCCACAGACAGGGCAATATCATTGTGCACCTTTAACAGTGCTGACTCGGTGCTATGTCGGGGTCTAAAACCAGACTGAAATTTCTCAAACACAGAATTGATCTTCAGAAATGTCTTTAATTGAATAAAAACAACTTTTTCTAAAAACCTTAAAAAGAAAAGGCAAGTGGGAGACAGGTCTAAAATTGGAGAGTACAGAGGGGTCAAGATGCGTTTTTTTTTTATGAGGGGCCTAACCATAGCATGTTTGAAGGCAGCTGGAACAGACCCTGAGCTAAGACAAGTGTTTATAAAAACAAGCAGACTTGGCCCAATAGAGCTCAGAACCTCCTTCAAAAACTTGGCTGGAATAATATCTAAGGGACAGGACAGTAGGGCATGGATTAATGACAGAATCAATAGTATTAAATAGCAGTCTTGGATTATGAGAGCTATTATCTATTATGGAGGACCAATATTTGGACTTGGCTTCCTTTGGAGCTCTCTGGTAAGCAGCCAAGCTGTCCCTTAACCAGCCCAGGGATACATGCAGTTTATCCTTTTTCCACGGCCGTTCAGCCTGTCTGCATTGTTGTCTGAGCAGACGGGTATGGTCAATCAGCCAGGGATCTGACTTAGTTTATGTCGTTTTTTGCCGAAAAGAGGCAACAGAGTCAAGAATCGCAGAAAATGTTGAATGAAAACTGGAGAGTAGGCTGTCTGGACAAGGTGGAGGAACCAGCCCACAGTCATCAGGCAGCTGAGAGTTTCTGAAGGCAGCAGTAAACTCCCCAGCTGTTGATGGAGTAAAGATTCGGCGTCTGCGGGCTGGGGAAACTGGCTTATTGGCAGGTGGACGGGCAGCAAAGTCGAAAACAACAGATCTGGGTGGGCGATAAACTGTGGCACACAACACAGGGCAGGTAAGGTTGATCACAAACAGCTGCAGTTCGAAACTGGAGTAATTTTTGGTGGTTATCGTCCGGCATCTGAAGCTCTCCTTAAATATAACAGCCAGGCCGCCCCCGCGACTAGCAGCTCGCGGGGTGCTGAGGTAGGAACAGCAGGGGGGGAAGAACTCCGAGAAGGCGCTGTTTTCACCTGGTTTCACCCAGGTCTCTGTCAACAGGAGGAAATCCAGATCATGTGTTGTAAAAAAGTCTCTCAAGATGAACGTCTTATTTGTAAGAGATCTAACATTTATAAGGGCAGTGTGACCTGAGAATCGGTCGGTCTGGCGAGAGAAGCGGCTGAGCGAGCAGAGATTTTCCGGCACACAGCCCCACTGAGAGATCCGCACTGGCCGACAGCATGGGAGCAGCACACCGGTGTTCCAAAGGACCGGTCGGAGCCACCGATATCTGTACTCCGTGGAACTCCGCAGATCGTAGCCACTGTAGTGTGTGGATGGTCTGGATGGAAGACGACAGGGATCATGGAGGGAGGCAGCCAGGAACATTTTCAGTTTACTCAGGACTCCCCCTCGCTTTCCACGTTTTCTGCGGCGGCCGTTGCGAGGTAACCAGCAGGAAGGACGCCACAGATGCGGCGGTATAGACTCCAGATAAGGTGGAAGCCTCTTTGAGTGTCCAACAAAGCCGCAGATTGCCGGTTTTTCCAAGGATTCAAAAATATTAAGAAGTGTCAGGCAGTCATATACCAGCAGCGGTGACACACTACGCACAACAAACAGCAGATACAGGAAAAACATTAACACTCTCAGCAGAGGGAGACGGCCAGCCAAACACAGGGGCGCCATCTTGCTCTCGGTCATCATTATTTTTATTTTTATTTTTTTTTCATCAACCTCAAGCTAGTGCTGTTCCAATTCACAAGAACGCAAGACCAAAAACAGACAAAGTCCCCGGATGTTGTTCTCGCCCCACGCTCTTTACCTAGAATGCATCTGAGCAGATTTGTCCATTCTCGAGATTGACGGCTTCCCCGGCATGCACCGGGGCAGCAGCAGCTTCCAGTGGAGTGCTCACAGAGCTCAGAGTATTAAGTTAAAAGTTCTCTTTTCTTTTGCTATTTTCCTATAAAAGTACATTTTAAGATCATTTGAGGCAAGGACATTATAGTTTTAAGCTTCACTATATGCCTCTTTTACTGATTTAGTGCATAATAAAAAAAAACTTCAGATGTTGAGAGGACCTTGGCAACCAGCAGACCTCTGAGGCCAACCGCAGCCAGGGTTTAACTTAGCAGCAACCGTCTCTTGACATAGCTGTGTGTGAAGTACCACTGGCTCGGATGGCTTTTCTTCTGTTCTATTTGGCAAAACGTTAATTTGATTTGAGTTTATCTGAATGTGTTATTATTCACCCACAAAACGAAAAATGTAAGAATTTATTTAATAATAGATTCTTACATTTTTCATTTTGTGGGGGAACAATAACTCGGTTCGACTATTCACCTCCTGTTATCATAACAGGAGGTTGAATAGTCGAGTTGAGCTTGTGGTAACATCACGAGTACACTTCTGTTTCAATTGACCCATATTTATGCTGCGTGCTCCTGTTCTCCTTAAAGGAATAGTACACCCAAAACATGATTAGCCTTCATTTTCTACTCACCCCCATGCTGAACAACACTCTGGAGTACTTTTTTGAT
>NW_015151116.1:477255-478983 GCF_000732505.1 Cyprinodon variegatus
GATGCATTTTGCCCTGGAATAAGGCTCAGTAATGATCATCTCTCTCTGCTCACTTTGCTGTCGTTTAGTGGACAAATCCCCATCTAAAATTTGATTACTTTCCAACTCTCAAACAAAACAAATAAATGAAAGACACAATGTGATGTCAATTTAACGTGTAGTGTTGAACAAATACTGATACCAGTATCGGGCGGGACCCTGATCCAGCACTAAAATGGTTGTGTCGGTATCGGCGAGTACCAACAAATAGAGCACCAATGCCATTTGGAGAGCCAAAACTTTATTCATCTATTGTTACCCATAGGCAATAAAAGTTCTACTGGATTCACCTTGTATTAGTCTTTTTCCTGCTTCACAAAGGTAGGCAGCAGCTTGACCATTTTACATCCAAGTAGTATGAAATTCTTCATATAGACACACACACATCAATTTCAAACAGATAGTATCGGGGCCAAAAAATGTAATCAGCGCAACAATAGTAACGTGTAATGAAAAGCATTATAAAATTGTAGTGGAGTTGAAGGTAATGTAAATTGTTGTGGAGTAAAAGTAGAAAGTGTCTATGGTTATATCTACTTAGGTAAAGTACAGATACATGAAAATTTAAACTAGAGTAACAAAGTACTTGTACTTCGTTAAATCCCACCACTGGTTTTATGTTGTACTTCATAAAATAGCTTACCTTTACAATTTTTACTAACAACCAGATTCTTTACCAGACTGACAGCTCTGCCTATACAATTATTGGAGATGCAATTTGCCATGCAATTCATCATTGCTCTTGGGCAGAAAACTTTGATTTACAGAATTCAGACAAACTTTTCTACGAATTAATGTCCTAATTTATACAAAAGAACTGCACTGTTGATGTAAAATGTGTGGGATGACTGTGAGAGCACTGCATCCCAATCAAGTCAAGTGAACATGCACACAAGTATGTGGGGAAGGTCTTAGTGCTAGAGCATGCACAAATAAATGTTTTCCTGATAGGGGTGTAAATCACACCCATCAAGGCGATTCGATTCAGTATCGATTTCCTGACCCAACGATTAGATTATTTTCGATACTCAAGAATACACCACGATTCGATTCGATTAATTGGTTCTTTTTTTTTCACCTTCAAATTTGAAATAAATCAATAAAAGCTGTAATAACGTTAGGCTTTTTATTTGAGAAACAACAGCAAATACCAAGTAGAAAAGTACTTCATTGACTATAAAATGACAATGCTTAACAAAACTTAAAGTAATGAGTGCAAAAGTGTACTAGCAGCAAATGGTAACAAAAAATGCCCCTGTACTTAAATAATTATAAAATAACAATACTCAAAGTGCACTAGCAACAAATAGTAAAAATAAAACAACATAGGCCATACTCCACAAAGTCAGCAAAATGACTCAAAATGTGCACTACCAACAGAAAAGTAGGCATTTACTTAATTCACTTAAAAGTAATAATGCTTCTGTGTGAAAAAGAGAACAGTGTCGTGGGAAAAAAGTATTCAACTATTCATCCTAATAAACGGAGATCGATGGATTTCACTCAGTCGGCACATTTATTAATCATCTTTGCAAAGAGAGAACAGTCATCATGGCACAGCATTCTGCTCTGTTCTGATCTGGGCAGGGTTTTGTCCCCCCCTAGTGACAACAATGGAAAGCAGTCAGAGTCATAACAAATTACACACACTTTGCTTAACAGTAACATGTTATGAATAAACCTTGAGAA
>NW_015151117.1:0-6171 GCF_000732505.1 Cyprinodon variegatus
GGATGAATAATTAGGGTAGTGTGAAAGAGTGAAGATGGTATTCTTTGGTCTTTTAGCCTCACATTGTCTTGACCCGTGACCCTTGACCCCGTGACCCCATGACCCTTAGGTACGCACCCCCCTTTGAAAAATCCTGGATCCGCCCCTGAGTGGGATGGATGCTGTCTTTCCGAATCAGGCCATACTCTCCCCAAAAGGATTGCCAATTATTAATGTAGCCCATGTTGTTTTCAGGACACCACTTTCACAACCAGAGGTTGAATGACGACATGCGGCTAAACAGGTCATCACTGGTCAGATCAGGGAGGGGACCAGAGAAAATTACGGAGTCTGACATTTTTTTGGCAAACTTACACACCGAAGCAACACTAATTTTAGTGACCTCCGATCAGCGTAACCGGGTGTCATTACCACCAGCGTGAATAACAATCTTACTGTATTTAACCTTATCCTTAGCCAGCAGTTCAGGTAGCATTTGATGTCGCCTGTTCTGGCCCCCGGCAAACATTTGACTATAGTCCCTGTTGTCTCTAATGGTGACCAGTGGGCAGAGATCCACGACTACGCTTTCTGCGTACAGTTACCCAATCGCCTGGCTGCTCAGGCACTTTTGGAGGACAGCTACGTGGGGGGGCCTACTTTAACCCATGGATGTTCAACAGCCTGAAGCCTGGATTCTAACTCTGACACCCTTGCCTCCAAAGCTACAAAAATACTACACTTATTACACATCCCATTATCACTAAAGGGGGTAGAGGAATAGCTGAACATCTGACACAGAGAGCAGGAGAGAGGAGAGGAAGAAGGAAGAGTTGGGCTGCAGGGGCCGTTGCTTTTTTTTAAATGCCTGTGTTCAGCCATGAGTTGATCCCTTTCGCCACTACCTTCATCCCTTGGTTGCCTCTGCCTACATTGGCAACTTTATTTTCGCCACACACCCTGATGCAACACGACAATGCACTAAGTTGGTCAATGGAAAGATGGAGAGTAAAAGAGAAAGGTGGCAGGGAGGAAGACAGAATTAAAAAGAGGAAAGCTCAGTAAACAGTCGCTGCTAAATGTACAAAAATTGGCAGCTTTTTCAGTTAAAGGAGCTTAAGGTTAGAAACTTGGAAGGACATCTGTAAAATGGGGAAATGCAAGATGTTGAACTTTGCCGGCAAACCACAATTAGGTTGGGAATTTGCACTCATGTTTAAATTAATCTGCATTGCGAAGCAACCTTAATGTGTACTCTATAAGAAGTATTTCAGGAAAATACACTGAATTTAAATCCTTTACGGAATAATGCCATGTAGTAGACTTAAGGCTATAATTGATAATCCTGGCCAAAAACAATTTTGATTATATTGACTGAAGTGCTGCTTCGATCCTGATCGTGGCCAATACCTTATTTCAGAAAAAAGGAATGAAAAGTAATCAGACATCTGTGAGGGCTACAAGCTTCTAAAAACTCGATTGATCAATCACTGACATTAAAGGGATCATAGAATGCAATCTGAGTTTACATTGTCATGGATGAATAACGATAGTTCAGAGGGTGAAATGGACGTACAGAGAAGTTCAAACCCCATCGACACCTCCTTACTCTGCAAATCTCACAATTCTAAACTTCCACCATAAAACGGGCGAATCCAAACAAAGCCTGAGTTAACGTCAATTCGGGGATGTTGCCTTATTTGGTTCTGGCCTGTACTTTTGTCACTCCCCGAAATTGACATACAGACCAGCCCACTGGTTCACTGGCCCTAGAACATGAGTAGAGGTAGATGTAAGACAACAGTTTAGCTGTTTAGCCTACAGTTGGGTTTACTACTACAAGAATTACAAAGCAGGCAGTTTCTCTATTCAAAATTAGCCAGAACCATGCACCTAAATGCACTGTGCCAGGCTGCATGGAGAAAGGGGGAAATTGTCATGGTCTTCCCAACGATCCGAAGACTCGACAGGCATGGACTGATTTTGTCTATCAGAAGATCCCTTTAAAGTTTGATGCGCAGCTGTTCATTTGCTCTAAGCATTTTACCAAAGACAGCTTTTAAAATATACTGCAAGCTGTAAGTATAAATCTGTCACTAATGGCCGCCATTGTCCAGGCTACCATCACTGGGTCGCCGGGGTTCCCGGACCAGCCCTGGAGCTGACGGCTCGGTTCTGCTGCCCTGTAGTCGACCAAAATCCCAGACGATTTTGAAATTCCCCCCCGGACATTTTTTCAGGTATGAAAAGTAGGACATGTCCAGGGAATATGAGGACATCTGGTCACCCTACCATATAAACAATTTGATGTTTCATTAAGTGAGTGCTTGTTGCTATGATGCATCTTTGCTCAGCAGCTTCACTTGTTAAACCAACCAATCAGCGTACAGCTTATCTAAATATTCGTGAGCATACCATAAAAGGAAGAAAACGTGTCATTTCATTGTAGAGCTTATAACCAGGCTTGCATTAGGGCTATATATATATATATATATATATATATATATATATATATATATATATATATATATATATATATATGATATGATATGATATGATATGGCTCATGCTACATAGTCTGCTGTAGCAGGTAGATGGTGGTATGCTCTTAAAAGTCAAGGTTTAAATATGCCTTTAAACAAACAGAAGAAGAACCTAGCATGCCACCTTGATAGCCACAATAATAAAACAGTTTATTTACAGGTGAATGAGACGTTAGGTGACTGACTATTTAGCTTCCTTTTTGGACTTTGGTCCAAAAACAATAACTTCTGTTTTATCTGGATTCAGAAGCAGAAAGTTAAGTCATTCAGATTTGTGTCTTCAAGACATGCGGGTAATCTATGTAATGTGTTAGTTTAATCAGGATTTATAGACAAATACAGCAGAGTATGTTAACCAGTGTTGTTTTTGACAGCCATCTTAGATTAAGTCTTAGCTTTCATCTTTAGGATGACAACTATGATGTTTTAGTCACATTTTAGCCAGTGTTGGCCACGTTACTTTGAAAAAGTTATTAATTATAGTTACTAGTTACTTCTCCCAAAAAGTAACTGAGTTACTAACTGAATTACTCCATAATAAAAGTAACTACTTACTAATAAAAGCGTTTCCTGTCGCTTGCGCGGTGAATCGTGCCGCCAGTGTTGTGTGGAGGAAATGCGCATGCTCGCTAAAGGCGCGTAACAGCCGCCCTGTGTTCGTGCCGCAGGGGCACTACGGAGAGCGTGAACGATCAAATGTTAGTCTATATGGAGAAAGGGAGAAATCTGGATGGATGGAAGGAAACACACGGTGGGGGCAGGGTGCTGAGGGTTATGAGGGCGAGAAATGCAAAAGTAGCTCAATAGTTACTTTTACTAGTAACTAGTTACTTTTATTGTGGAGTAACTCAGTTAGTAACTCAGTAACTATAACTAATTACTTTTTCAAAGTAACCTGCCCAACACTGTGCATTACAAACAGATCAGTCAAACTTCATTATTCCAAAAAAGCAATGAACAAAAACATTTTTCTTTTTTCTTTGGCAATTTTGGCTTTATTTCTGAGAATTTACCCCTAGTTACCACTTCTCAAGTGTCAAAGTAGATTTAAACTCATAGGGGTCTGATACTAAAACATTCCAGAGAGAACCTACATAATTGCCTTGTAATGCCATGGCAATCCAGACCTGTATTGAATGAAAATGCTAACTAAAATCTAGAAATGTTCAAACAGAGAAAATGTTTTAAGGAAAATACAAGGACACATTGCCATCATATCTGAATAAATAGAAACAACAACAATGAGAGATAAATATTCCAAGATCTATGTACTTTTTAAACAATATGCAATTAACCATTTGCTTTGGATTGAATTTAGGTTAATTTTGGTAGAAATTAAAGGTTTTTCATCGCCTTTTGTGAGCTGGAAGAAATAAAATCTTGATAGTTAGACAAAGAGGTTTTTTCACACTTGGCAGAGGATGATCAGCCACATGTATTTTACTAAGTACCGAAACCAACCTCATGCTCTGGGCACGGACTGAACTTCAAGACCAGGTTATTAATAAATAATAATAATAAATAAATAAAAGAAATAATAAATAATCATCCTCCGCCAGATTGACGTGGTCACTAACCTGTGTTCTCTTCAGACAGCGAGTGAATCCCGCTGTCTGAACGCCTGATAGACACCTGATAGACTTTAAAACCACGCTGTAGTTAATGCATGAACCTAGCTTAATTTTGTTGTGGACAGATTTTTTTGCCAATTTGTTTTTTATCGTTTCGCTCGTCCTCTACACCTTACCTTGAGACTGGGGATGGTATACTCTACTAAATGCATGTTTAAGGACCAACATTTCCTCCACCTGTTGCAACGCTTGTAAAAACATGCTCATCCATTGGGTATGTCGAGTCAACGAGTAAATGCAAACAGCTGGTTTTCTCTAGATAGAGTACTTTAAACCAATCTGACTGTATTTAACCCATCCAAGGGGATTAAATACAGAGAGTACATTTTTCCAGTGTGAGATCAATAAAGTTCAATTATGTGAAGTTGGTGGCCTACTGGTTAAGGCATTGCACTTGGATCCCAGAGGTTCTTAGTTCAAGGCCCACTCCCACGGACTGACACTTTGGGTCCCTGAACAAGATCCTTAACCTCCACAAAGCTCCCTGAGAAAAAATACCAGTCTCCTACCTGCTGCCCCTGGGTGTGATACCTCTTCCTCTGCAACTTCTTATCCACCCAACTCTGCTCTCTCGCTGATCTCCACCCTAATTTACACCCCATCAATGCCCATGACCAGCAGACATGTTAAAATTGACATCTGGAGTATTACTAGCTTGAGCAGCAACTTTCACCTTAACATCTGCTTTTGTGATTTGATTATTCTTTAGATCCTTTGCTCTTTGTATGGCCTGCATTAGTTGCAGCTTCAACAGCTGCAACCAGAGTCTGGGTTTATTTGAGTTATCTCTTCTCCTTCTCCCTTTCATTCTTAATGCTGGTGAGATGGTGAAGCATCAATTATCTGCGGAACACAGAATCTCTAAACAGTTCTCTAAGAGACGAATCATTACCTGGATCATGTCCAGTGTGCCTGATCGATAGCTATATCAAAAAGCTGTTCAGGGTTTACTTCAGGGCCGCACTGAAATTTAAGTACAATTGCTTGGTTAGACAAAGCAATGAGTGGTAATTTTTCAAACAAAATAATATTACTGTTAACCTGGCATCACCCGGGTGGCTGACAGTCTCAACTGCTATTTCTATTTCAGTTCGTGTTATTCTTGTGACACATCCACCTAGAATCGCTCTAAAATCACCCAAAGCCGAAGTCAAGCCTTTAGTTAAATTGTCCAGCTTTTCCCAATGATGTGATATACCCTGCCAACGAACAGCCAATTCACACAATTCCTTTCTCTCACTCATGCTGCTTTCTTACCCTTAAGATCTTGTTCTTTGGGAATAAATGTACTTTTTTTGTCATTTATTCCTACTTTCTCTCTTCTTGCAGCAAACTCTTGACCTTTCTCAAACAGACACTGTCCTAAAGAGATCTCATCTCTAAATTAGGTACTTTCTCTCAAATTAGGCTATCCAACCTTTGCCTGACTTCCGTTGATTTTCTTTCCCGCTTTCCCTACTGGTTTACATCCTGCACAGTCTTCACTAGACTTTTTATCTGATTTGCCAAAGGCTTCCAACCCCATGAACCCCATGAATTTCTCATTCTGTGTCTATCTCTATTAGACCCCTCCATATGAAAACAAAACCACAAAATCCTGTACAAAATACAAGATAATACTGTGTAATCTCTCCCACTCACTGTCCAGTTACTCACTTCACATTAAAAACACAAAACATGAGGTTTGCTTTCTCTTAGAGTTCTTCCTTTCCTTTCCTGTGGGGTTAGGTTCCACAAAATCAAAGTATTTACAAGCTTAACTTCCAAGGGTTCTTGCGAAAACCTCACAAATAATCTAAAGAGTTTTTGGAAATGGCCTCAACTTCTATGATGTATTGTATTCTAGAATTTCCTTCTTTCATTTGAGGAACATTGCAAAAATTAGAAATATCCTGTCCAGGGGTGATGCTGAGAAACTAGTCCATGCATTTGTTACTTCAAGGCTGGACTATTGTAATTCTTTACTATCAGGACGTCCACAAACCATAGTTAAAAGCCTTCAGCCGATCCAAAATGCT
>NW_015151117.1:7634-14863 GCF_000732505.1 Cyprinodon variegatus
TATATGTATAGTAACCTCACAGTTTTTCCTCTGAGGCAATTTCACTGCAATAGTTTAGTTCCAGCAGCATCCTTCAAATTTTCTGAACCACAGGTGTCATTCTGAAATTTGAACATAGATCATTTTGTAAATAACATTTTATTAGTCTGTGTATGACTGCGTAATGGCAATCTTTAAAATCAGTTATTTGTTAGCTCTGCGCTGCCATAGCGCAAAACATGTCTGTCTCCACAAATGCGAAACCAACTCCTATATTAAAAATAGTAATTTCTAAGGAAGGGCAAACATTAAGATTGAGACTTTTGGATTATATATACTAGGCCTAGGCAAAAAAAATAATTTCATTTAATGAATTCTATTTTTTTGTTGCGGCCAATGAAACAAAATATTTTTTTGTTTAAGGCCACAATTTTGGCTCCCCAAAGCTTCCCTATCTGGAATAACACTCCCATGGTGCGGTTCGGTAAGCGACATCATGGCTACCCGTGAGAGTGGGAAGTAAGTCCTGAAAAAAGGAATAAAATCATCTGTTGTTTTGAGCCGGCTTGGGTTTGCTGCAGCAGACCTGGAGCAAGAAACCCCATGCTGCAACATTTCCCTAAAGGCAGTCACAGTTAAAGGTGGCTGCACCACAAACCTTTTTCAGCATCTTAAACAGAGGCATCCATTGGAATATGAAGTCTCTCCGGGATGAACAATGCCAAAAAAACCAATAAACCTCAGCGAGGACACAGCCAACCATAGCCAAAACCTTTGCACAGCATATGAGAGGAAAGGAGCATGATGGAAAACAATCACTAGACGGTCACTTTGCACATAGCTAAAGACATAGTGCCCATATATACTGTGGAGAAAACGCAATTTATTGATTAAAATCTTGCACCAAACATTCACCGGAAATGTTTGTGGAAGCTAGGGTAATTAGCAAGAAAGTTAGTATTAGCTATAAGGATGGGACTTGTCTATATCTATACTGAGTTTAAGAGTTTAACCAGCGTTATTTTTAAGTGTGCTGCTGTTTTTAATGTAAATATGCGCAATGGAGCGCCGACGATCGGATGGACGTTAATAAGTTGGGGGTAAAATCGATTTGAATAAAAAATAAAAAATCTGAGATTTTTTAGCCCATATTGCCCAGCACTAATATATACCATTTATGTCACTAAATCCCTGTAATTATTATACACTGTACCTTTAAGGACCATTGTTGTAATGTGCGAAATTTGAAACATCTTAAAGGAATTAATATTTTTGCTTGATATTGGACCAAACTATGGTCATTATTGCTACTGTTTGCCTCGTGTGGGTGACAAAGATGAAAAATGATGACACAAATTACCTAAATCCTAATGAGCAACGTTAAAAGGAGCTGAAACATTTCCATTTGGAAAAACATCACCCTTCAAATCAGAGAAAACAGGAGCAGTTCACTCATGAGAGTAGCAGAAGTGTCATCGACAGTTACGGGAATTGCTTTACTGCCTCAAAAGGTTGCGCAACAATATTTAGTTAAGGTTACCAGAATTTTTTTACAGGCCTATTTCGTGAGTTCATGTACTACATACACTATATAATAATCTCTGCACTTTCACTGGTCATCTTGTTTTTTGAAGAATGGCCAGACATCCAAGACCTGCCAAACACCTTTTTGTTCAAACACTATCATCCATGCCTTTTATGCTTGGCATATATATTTTTTACCTATAAAGTTTCAAAATTCACTAGAATATATTTTTCTAAACAGGTTTATTTTCTCACCGGAATAGTAAATTTATCCTGGCTTTGATCTTTTGTCCTGTTTTTTCCCCCTGTCTTAGTTCATGCTTATTCTCTGCTACATGAATCTCTGCCAACCCTCTAAATAAGGTGATGACTGCGGGGTCTGGATGAGTCACAAAGACCTCACACCAAAGCCAGGGCTTTGTGAAAGAACTGTACCCTCCATATAACCCAGGATGAGGCAGTACCAATCCTACAGCTGAACAGTAGGAGCAAAATGAGCAGCATTGAACTCTGAGATAAAATACTTGCCAGCTCATTTTGAACTCGCAAATCCTTTGACTTTCAAGTGTGATTACCTTGTTGTGACACATAATTCTGCTCCTGAGGAGGTGATGACTTTAATTAGGCTTCAAAGGTAACAGTATCATGTTGGTACAAGACCCACGCCCACTCACAAAGCAAACACTATGCTTAGATGTTTCCCATGAGGCAGCAATGCTTTTGAGAGAGTAAAATCTGCTCACAATATGAAGCTCTAATGACTAGATACATTCATCTGTACTGATGGATAGTGAAGAAAAAACACTGCCCTTTGTGTTTCCTGGCCAAGTGTTCAGATTTCCTAACACTTAGCATCATTAAATTTACCCACATTTGTCTATAGTGACCTTTATGACCCAACAATTACCATGACATGAGAACTACCTAAAAATTCTTAAAGTTACTTTTTAAAAACATAAAAAAGTAAATAAAACTTATGCGAAACAAAAATATTATATAATTATAATTTATATTTAATATAATATAAAATATCTTAATAATAATCTTTTATTATTTGATATCACAGATGGGCCTTAGGACAACAGTGTCATGATTTTCTTCCTAATTACTGGCTTAGTTAGTTAGAGTCCATTCACCTGTTTCTCATCACTGCTCATTTGATCCACCTGCTCTTGCCTCCATTTAAGGTGCTTGCAGCCAGTCCTCAGAGTCAGATTATTCTTGTTCTCTGTAGCCAGTGGCGAGAGTGTCTTTAGAGTTCCTTGATGTTTCGGATTTCCTGATTCTGACCTGTTCTTTGTGTCAATCACTGAGCCTGCCTGTTCCCATCTGATCTCAGTGGTAAGAATGTTTTCGGGGTACCTGAGAGTCTCTGATTACCTGATCATGACCTGTTTTGCCTCTCAACCACTGAGCCTGTCTGTTCCTGTTCTGATCTGTTTGCCTGACCTGGCTTAAGACTCCTAGACCTCTGAGCCTGCCTGTTCCCGGCAGGGCGTTCAAGGCAAGGAACTCTTCATGAATTTTTAAAACCATCAATACCTTTAAGCACTGATTTTAGTAGTTGTTGTTTCTTTTTTTTTTATTAATCAGCAAAATTATGTTTTTCTTATTGTTGGATCAGTATTTATACGGCTGTGTAGTGTGTTATTGTGGCATCACTATAAAAGATGATGATGCCATTGTCTTTTGCCGAATAACTACTATTCTAGTAACACATTAGAAAAGCATGTCAACAACATCTCCATATTTGGTTATGCTACAGCTCCTAACATTTGGGTGTGTTATTGGGGTTTTATGTGAGAGAACAAAACAATAATCAGAATGGAACTATGATTTATGATTTTTGAAAATCTATTATAAAGAACAATCAGGAAAATACCAAATAAAAATACAATACTAAATAATTTTTACTGCAGTTACAGCTAATGGTTTTCAAGGTATATTTTCAGTAGCTTGCATATTAATAGGTGTATTAAAGGGGCTGTACCTCATTATGGATCGTTTAAACCATGAGCAATTAGAATTGATTAGTTTGAACTGTAAGCCCCGCCCCTAACCTTCTCCCATTGAGAAACTTTCCTCCCACTCAGTGTGTAGGTGATAATGCGCACATCTCATAATAAAAGTAATAAAAAGATGCCTGTCTAAGAGGATTATAACCAGTTTCGATTCCAGATGCAATCAGAGGCGATCCCACAAAGCTCTCAACCTCGAGTAGGCAGGTCCTAGATTTAGACAAGCTTTGTTCTATCTTTGGGCATTCTTGCAATTCAACTCTTTCTTCTCTCTCTGTTTGGCCTTTTTAGACTGTTTTGCTAGAAGTATATGCACTAACATTCAGAGGAGGTATCGCAGCCTTCCCTTGATAAGCTGCCATGCTACTCTGATTACAAGACGTGCCATGAACATGCTTGAAGGAAACACCACATGTTGGGAGACACTCTTAGGCTGTGTTTGATTATAGCTCATCTGCTTCAACCAGACTGGCCATTTTCCTCTACCTCTGGCATCAACAAGGCATTTATGAACACAGAACTGCCACTCACTGGATATTTTCTCTTTTTTCTGACCATTTTTGGTGAACCCTAGAGGTGGTTGTGTATACCAATCCCAGTGAACCAACAGTCTCTGAAACAGACCAGCCCATCTGGCAACAATAACCCTGCCACATTTAAAGTCATTAAATTACCTTTCTTCTCCATTCTGGTGCTGTTGGAATTGTAGCAGATTGTCTTGACCATGTCTACGTGCCTAGATGCAATGAACTGCTGCCAAGTGATTAGTTGATTACAATTTTGCATCAAGAAACCGTTGGACAGGTGTACCTGATAAAGTGATTGGTGTGTGTGTACATAAATAGTAAAAGTACGCATGTGCAGCAAGAGGAAACAAGCAGGTGACAAAGATCTACATGGAGGGCAACTAATAATTAAGATGATCCCCCTGGAACTTGAAGTTGCGGGAACGTGATACACAATGCCTTTAATACAGGACAGGTAGTAAACCCAGTCAACAGACAGATGAATGCAAGGTTGCAAAGAGTAATAATACAGCAAACCAAATGCTGGACTGAAAATCAAAAGTCATCATTGATTCCAGATGTGGAGGCATACAAATTCCCATTAGATACATCATCCTTGTTATTAAAACAAAAACAAAAGTTCAATACAAGAGTATTCACATAATAACCATTTTTACAGTGAAAGAGCCCTGGGAGCTGAAGATAGAGCACAGTTACTTGCTGCATCTAATTCTACCCTTCATAATATTTGTCTCCACAATGTCCTCTCTGGGAAAAGGCACTGCGGATATTTGTTACACCTCACACTCACAATAATGGGCCTCAGCGCATGGAACTGATGTTCTACACATGCAAACCTCTCTTCTGGCCTCCAGAGTCCTGTCTCAAGATGGGAAAGGGGCTCCCAGGTGTCCTCCCACTCGACTAATTGAGGGCTGGTTAAGGCAAGTTGCTATGGTGGAGACTCTCACTTGGGGGATGCTACTTTTAGTGTCCGTCTTTTGGGAATACTGCAGCAGTTAGGAACATTTATATTTATAATATCAGCAGAGAAGGTGGCAAAACTTTCCCGAAGGAAGTATAGTTTTTTTATTTGTAAAAAAAAAAATCTAATTTTACCCTCAGATCCTCACGTCAAGATTCCCTGATAGCAATTGCTCATTCCAGTAATAAGACCCACCTGTCCCTTCCTAAGGCATTTAATCCTCCAAGTATTCAGTCTTTCAGTTTTCAGCTACCTTCTCATGGTTCTATTGTTTCTCTGTACTTCTAGCTGTTCTTTCATTTACCTATAGGTTTTTGTCTGTGCATACTTCTGGCCTTTAATTAACTTCCATTTTCCACGCAAATCTGCCTCCCTCCTGCTTGTGTTTATGGTAGAGATCTTCAACAGGGGGTCCTCGAATCCTAGGGGCTCCACAGAGGTACTGCATGGGGGTCGCAAAAGTTTTGGTTGATTAAACTTTTTTCTTAAATTCCCCCCTACAATGTTTTCCACTAATTGAAATGTATTTTCATTCAGCGATACACAGGAGCTCTTTCAAGCTGGGCACCATTTCATTCACAATACCTTTCCCATCAACAAGGAATCAGAAATACTTTAATAATCCCAGGGCGAAATTACTTTTGTTACAATAATCCATATGTAATAGAGTCACTATAGGACCAGTTTTATATAACACAATTTCATACAATATATATAATTAGGGGGTTCCCGCTCCATCTTGCCATAAGTTTGGGGGTCCTTGGCCTGGAAAACGTTGAAAACCCTTGTTTAGGTCATCTGCCTTAAAAATGATTTGACTGATTTTATTTCTTCTTAGTAAAAGAAAATGCTTCTAAATTCAAAAGAAAATGTTTCAAATCATCTGCTGGTGTATCAACACAGCTGAGTAGAAAAGGGTTTAAACGGAGAGTATATTTGCCAGTTAATGATCACGGGAATACATGTTAAATCAAGTGCAACTAACAGTTTGTTGTTTTACAAGAGGATGATTATAAAACCATGAAAAGTTAATGGATTTTAAAAACAAGACCTGAATGCATGACATGGGAGTTTTTTTTTTTTCATTCCTACTTGGTCCACACACTCACCTCCATGTGTCATTTTCGGTTGTATAAAAGCAATTTGCACTTCTTTGATGCTTTGTACCCTTTTACAAGCCGCTATCAAGGATGTGACATTCTCCAGAAATGTTGGCAACATTTCCTGCCAGATGTCAGAGTGGGTACATTTTGTTAAAAATGGTTGGTTTCCTAAAGCAGCTTAATGCCATCCTGCAGTATCTACATCGGAACATAGTCAGTCTTGATGGTTTTTGTTTATCACTGCCCAATTAAAACACTAAGTTGTATCGATCTATTTGAAGATTTAAAATAAGAAGCTGAGTCTCCCGACCTTTGAACTTTGTGCAATGCTTCTGTACCAAGGGGCAACAAACCAGCTGCTTAGCATCGGAAAAATGCTGCCACCATGACACACTGATCATCAGTAAAATGTTTAAAAACCCTTATCCTGAGTCTATCAACCATTGACTCCTTTAACAAAAAAACAAAAAAACGTGGAACTCATTTTGTTTGACCATTTGGTAACCTTATTTAAGTATATGTTGCATATATTTGCCTTTCATTTTGTTTTCACAACCCAGACGTTTCAACATTGAAGGACAAAAATAGATATTTCTACCCTATCAATCATTAATGAGTACTCTCAACAACAGCAAAAATTTTCCTTAAAACCTTTATTTTTGGCCATGTGGGTAGCTTTGGATTTCAGTCAACTGCAAGGTGTTGATTACGGCCCCGGGGGCTCCTTCCTTCTTATCCCTTTTAGCCCTTGGTAAATAAGTAATTAGGTAAAAATGTATTTGCATAGCAAATTTGAACAGCAATGCAGTTCAACGTGCTATACATCAGTGTTGTAGTACTCGAGATCGGTCTTGAAAAATGGTCTCGAGACCATTTTTTGATGGTCTTGGTCTCGTCTCGGACTTGACCGCATTTGGTCTCGGTCTTGTCTCGGTCTCGGGCGCTGAGGACTCGGCATTTTATTTCAAGACCGGTCAAGACCACAACTGTGGAAATAACGCTAATCATCGGAATAGTATCACGTTCTTTAAGATCCTTCTTTTTATTGGATGCTTGGATTCAAATCCAAGCGATAACCTGTCTCATTGGTAAATGCAGTGAAGCAGATCAATCT
>NW_015151117.1:16086-32118 GCF_000732505.1 Cyprinodon variegatus
CCCTAAAAGTCTTGGTCTTGTCTCGGTCTCGATACACTCTGGTCTTGGTCTTGTCTTGTCGGGTTAGGTGGTCTTGACCACAACACTGCTATACATCATAAAAGACATCTGAACAAATGTGCAATACAATTATTAAAGTCACTAAAAACATCAATCAAGTATATAGCAAATAATAAAAACATCAGAATCATCACAAACCATCAACTAAATTGCATGAACTCATATATAACATATTTTGTTTAGAGTAGCTTTTTTCACCTGGATATGTGTGCAGACTGCTAATCAAAGGCAGCTCTAAACAGGTTGGTCTTCAGCCTTGATTTAAAGGAATTAACGGTTTTGGCAGTTTTGCACTTTTCTACAAGTTTGTTCCAGATTAAAGGTGAATAAAAACTGAAAGCTTCTTCTCCATGTTTGCTTCTGGTGAAACAAAGTAGGCAGAAACCACATAAAATGATCTGGAATATATTTTGGTGCTAATCCATTCAGAGATTTATGAACTAATACAAATATTCTAACGTCTATTTTCTCAGCGACAGGTAACCAGCCTAAGAACTTTAAAACCAAGGTGAAGTGCTATTAGGGGTCGGTGATGTAAAACTTACTTCACCATGATGGTGACATGGTATTCTAATACCCCAGCTGACAGTCTGAATCATAGAGTTGGATAAACACCCATGGAATTAATCTTGGAAAGAAATAGAAAATAATTTCATTTTCTTTCAGCAGATTTGATCCTCTGATGTGAGTTTTCAAACTTCACATCAGTCCAGTCTGTGCCAGAAACCAATTATCCAATAACAACATTGTTTATGGTAATAAAATTTTTTAGTCCAAATTTGAGTCTCTAAGGTGCAATTATTTTGTACATATTTGAGTTTAAATACATGCAGAAACCCATGCCCCAAATCACTGAAGCTGTTAGAAGTCTGATTACACCGTTCATTTCTACTGTTATTCATGAGTCAACTTTCCGCCAAGCATGTGTATCCCAAGCAACTTTTATTGCGCAACCCTTTTTAGAGGTAATGCACTCTGTAAATGGGAAGCTGCATACAGACATTTAATTTGTTTTTCCTTTCCACTGTTCTGTGTTCCACCCAATCTGTAATTCTCACAGGGATCTCACGTGTACAGAGTGTTCCCGGCGAGTCTGTGATGCCTTCTAAAGAGATTAAAGAATATGATGTACTTTACATGCAGAGTGGGCAGCCGTCAGTCACAGCATCTTTGTCTGGAACCAAATCATATGAGTCAGTTAGAAGCTGTGAGGCTGAGCTCATCCGCTGCAGGGAGGATGAAGAAGGAGTAATAGAAAAAAGAATAGAAATTAAATGAGTGTGTGTTTGTGTGTGCTCCAGTTCTGCTTCAATTATCTTTGTTCAAATTGAATTTGAAATAGGTCCGTCTAGCCTTTTTGCATGCACTTGGCAGGATCCATCACAAAGTCCGCTGTTTGGTCTCCCACCTTATTCTGAATGTCCCTATTAGTTGACTCATAGATATGTTTGTATATCAATGGATTTAATGATGCAGGTTCCCATGGCAACCAAAACTAAACACAATATCTGGATGATTTCATATCTCCCTTCAAATATTATAAGAAGAACTAAAATGATCTTCATTTTACCTCAGTTTTGCAAATGAAAATACCTTACGAGTTAATTGAAAGTTTAGGTTTTTATAAACCGGGAGACAAACCGAAGGAAACTCAAGTAATAAACAGTGGTGATGACGTGATTGAAACCATGATAATTTAATAAAAATCCAAGATGTTGTTTACGTTTTTGTTCAACTCCTTTTATTCTGATATTCCTAAATAAATTATTGTAATTCTCTGTAGATATGACCTATTTAGATGAATATAGCAACACCTTTTGTGAGTTAATCTCACAAAAAATGAAACTATTCAACTAGTCAAAGTAAAGGGAACATTGGAGAACAACCGGCGTCATGAAGATCGAGGAACATGACACAGGTCAGGGATGTAGACTTGTTGAGAAGTTTTAAACTGTGTTAGATAATGTGATCATCTAACAGAGGACTTGTAAAGCCATCATGCGAAAATTAGAAGATTTTAACACAACCACAAAGTTAAGTATGTCTGTCCATGGTTATGGAAAATTAATTAGAAGTTCTGTTTTCACTTTGCCACAAGTCATGTTTTGCACAACTAAAAACATTAGTAGGTGAACTAGTCAGACCAAAACTGAACATACATAGAGAAATAAGGCAGAACAAACCATCCCATAGTGGTGGTGGAGTCATGCTGTGGGATGCTTCTCCCCAGCAGGGACAAGGAACCTGAAGATAAATGGAGCTAAATACAGGGCAGTATAGGAATCAACTTTCCATTCCACTCCAATGCAAACTTTGAGATGTTTTTTTTTTCTATCTTTTGGAAAAAACTTTTTTTTAATTAGACCCGTTTTAACTGATAGAAACGTTGTATAGTTAACACTTGATTGTACTGTAATAGACAGGAAGTAGAAGTAGCGAGCAAGTGATGACCATAGATCATTAATGGACTGAGGTTTTAATTCATGTGTTTGAACTTCCTCTATCATGTCAGCTAATATTAGCAATGGTCATGGCAGAAAAGTTGAGCAAGAAGTGTAATTCCAATTCTCTCAGGACTTCAGCTGTGAAAATAGCCGATCATAGATGTAAGGTAAATGTTTGCTAAATCAGAACTTATTTAACAATGGTGATTCCATCTCCCCTTTAGCAAATGAATTATTTTTTCAAAAACGTGACATTAATTGAATTTTGCTGTTTCTATCAAGCCTTTCTAATGCCTTACTTCAAAATGTGCAAAAAAAAGGCACTACTTCTAAGAGGCTGCAATGTACTTGACAGGGGAGAGACTTTGAGTATTCACTTCCCGTCAGGATAATAAGCTTCAGTGAAAAGTCTACTTCAGCAACTTTGAAAAGAATGATTAAGTATTTCAATCTTGAGATGCTAAGCAGTGTATGAGCAACCATAAAAAATAAATAATTATGAGGTTCTGTAGATTTAGGGAAATGCAAAAAGTAGATAAGATGTTAAGATTGATGCAGAATTTAAGGGAAGGAAATTCATTCTTTGATTTGTTAAGGGTTCCCATGATTTTACAAAGGTATATGAGTAGAAGCTGCATTCTGTAGCTTTTACGACCATCAAATGATAACAGGAGATGACCCTGGTTTACAACCAAAACTTAAATCAGATCCTGAACAAATCATTCTTAACAAAATATTTTTTTTTTCTCAGGGTTCAAGCTGCTTAGCTTGTATGAAAGGAACAGTTTAGCAGCTACAATATAATATAATAATTTAACTTTATTAATCTCACATTGGATAAATGTATCCCTGCATTTAACCCATCCCCTTGGGGAGTAGTGGACTGCCATTGTGCGACGCCCAGGGAGCAGTGTGGGGTTAAGAGTCTTTGCTCAGACACTCAGAGTGGCAGTCTGTGGGAGTGGGGCTCAAACGTAGAACTTCAGGATTCAAAGCTCCATGCCCTAACCACTAGGCCCCCACATTAGATCTTTAATATGCTTTGACTTTAAAAAAAAAAAATCAATAACATTGTTTTTTGTTTTTTTACTGAGTTACACCCATGCTCATGTCAGTAAAATTCAGCCCACCCTGATCTCCACCCCTGTTGGACAGTGATATGTCTACTTTGCAGCCAAACAAGAGAAACATTTGCCCTCCTTGAAAAATGATCTCACCACTCCTGTTCTCTTCTGGAAATGGCTGTTTCTTCCCAGGTTCCAGTGACGGTTAACACCAAACACAGGTGGAACTCATCTCATCTCCATTCACACCATAGAGACCCTGATGAAAATGGGTGAAAAGCCTTAAACTGGTTTTTAAAAGTTTGTCCCAAATTTCCATGTAACATATGTGTATCTACTCCTTTGAAACACATATAACCAGGGGATTTTTTTTTAAAGTTCCCAATTTATCTTTTTAACTTATTCTAATAATTGTTGGCTTTCTGAACATAATGTGATACAGAGCCAAATTTATGGTAGCCTTTTCCGCCATGGTTGGATGAAGACTCCCGTTTGTCTTGCCAAATCACAAAGTGAACAGGATATCCACAAAGCTTCCTGATAAAGGTCTGCAGCAAATAGTCATCAAGTCTCCCTAACAACCATTCAATAATATCTAAACTGAAGGAAATCCAACATCATTCCTAAAGACCCCTTTTAGATTATAGATACTCGCAAACGAAATGTTTTGTCTCCTTTTGACTATTTTGTTTAAATAAAATTTATGTTCACCGTTTTTTTTTATGTTCTCTTTATTGACACTATACTGGTATATTTTTGCATGTTGATATCCACTGAAAATGTAAATAGAAATCAAATTGAAAAAAAAATATGTATTTAAACTGGTTACACATGAGCCATGGAAGGAAAAACAACATTTGTGTCCTGCCACAACAAGTATAATAATGAGGAGTTTGCTAAACTAAACTTTACAATGCGACACTATAATGGCAATAACTTGTGCAATGCACAATATACAATTACTATTTAATAATCTGTTTCTTTATATTTGATACCCATTGAAATAATTTTATAGATAAATACCCATCTATATAAATACCCATGTACATACCCTGTGCAATAATCCTGTATAATAATCCTGCTTTTAAAAAAAAGACTTCCGCTGTTATATATACGCACAGACATATTATGTGTGTGTGTATTTATGACAGCTGAAGTCTTTTTTTTTTACACAACACTATATACACCATCAGTCACCTCCTCTACATGGATGACATCAAGCCGTACGCTGAGAATAAGCGAGACGTCAACTCACTGATCCAAACCACCCGGATCTACAGCACAGAGATCGGGATGTCATTCGGACTAGACAAGTGTGGTTGGATGGTAACTAAGAGAGGGAAGGTAGTCCACACAGAGAGGGTCTCAGACCCAGAAGGAACAATAGCAAAGTTTTAGGACAGCTACAAGTACCTTGGAATCCCACAAGCAATGGCAACCTCGAAGAGGTGACAAGGAAAGTGGCTACGGCCAAATACCTCAAATGAGTGAGGCAGGTCCTAAGAAGCCAGCTCAATGGCAAAAATAAGTTTTGGACAATAAATACCTTCGCTCTACCAGTAATCAGATACTCTGCAGTAATAATAAGCTTGTCAAAGGATGAGATAGAGGCCAAAGATGTTGAGACACGAGAGCTTCTAACCATGCATGGAGGATACCGCCCCAAATCCAGTACCCTGAGACTGTACGCCAGCCGTAAGGAAGGAGGCCGAGGACTAATGAGCTTAAGAGCCACTATCCAGGGGGAAACATCCAAGATCCATAAGTAATACATCAAGAACAAGGCCCCATCAGCCAATCAGCTTAGAGAATGTCTCAGACATGGAGAACAGAAGATGAGGTGCTAGAGGCTGCTTCATGGGAGGATAAGTCCCTACATGAGATGTACCACCGAAACAAAACCAAAGTGGCCGATATCAGGAAATCCTGACAATTGCTAGACAAAGCTGGACTGAAGGACAGTACAGAGGAACTCATCATGGCTGCACAGGGGCCATCGTGGACCAACGATAGGAGGCGAGGAACCGTGCTAGCGTGATATGGAAATGGTTGTAAGAGCCAAACTCGGCATAGTTAGCAGATCCAAGCTCGGTCCAAACCTGGCACGGATCGGTTTCAGAGGGCTAGTGGAAATGGGACATTTATCTTTATCTAGGTTTTTCATCTGCAAGATGACCTACTATTCCTTCTGATCCACAGTCACCCTAGTATCCCCATGTTCTTTGGGTTATTAAGGTTTTTGTTCTTGCGTGTAACAACTGATGAGGTGCAAGTTGCAATCTATTTTCATCATCATATTCATTTCTGTTGCAATCACTGTATAATAAATGGAATAGAAATTATATTAAACTCTATTACCATGGTTGTATAATACAGATTATTATATAGCGACATGTATTATAGCAATGAATTGAGTGTGACAAGGTTTAAGAATAAATATGTGTATTTTTCTTCCTGCTCCTTTTTAAACCGATTTATTTACATTTATTTCTTATATCTTTTTATTTTTCTGTTTCAAAGTTAAATTGTTAAAAAATATTGTAAAAAAAATAATAATTTTGATTTCATACTGCGGATTTGAAGCAATCACCATTTGTACACTGCTCCATTTGAGGGATTGCTGCAAGTTCACTTGCTGTAATCAGGAAGGCTTCCTTGATTAGAAAATGTTAAACAATCTGCATCAAAAAAATTTCTTTACCGTGTGGATTTATAAATAGGTTCAGGTTGGAATGTTTTATTTCAGTTGTAATATGAATACTTATTTACTTATATGATTGTGTTGAATTCTTAACCAAATTTAAACTGAATCTCATCCCTTTTTCTTCTTCTTCTTGTTCTTCTCCGACCTTACGTACCACTTCCAGGCCTCCACAGAAAAGCTTAAATATATAAAAACAAAGTTACACATTGGGTAACTCTGTAATTAACTACCCTTAAAAAGCCTTATGTTATACTAGATTTTATATAGGAGCCTTTCAAAGAAAAGAAGACTTAAAAACATGCCTTTTCTGTACATTTTAGATGAAAGGGATAATATATATATATATATATATATATATATATATATATATATAAAATTGTACTTAACTAACTAGTCATCTGTGCATTACTTTGTGTCTATCACTTAAATTCCCATGAAAATACAAAGAAATGTGTAATTGTAATGCTTATGCAAAGCACAGCTACCAAACTGGGAACAGTAAAATATGTCAAAGATGTTACTTTAACTAAACTAAAAAAGGTTTTTGCAAGAAGACCTCTTTACCTGTAGGGAATGAGTTGGAAGTGTTGGCAAAGGAAGGGACGGGCATTGTTGACACAAAATCAGCTCAGGTAAACATAGTGAGATATTTCAGGAAAAACACAGCGCTGTCTGAACCTACTGCAGACATGGCTGACGGTATATGAAGGACAGCAGTCACAAACACACACTCTGCAGAAGCAAAGTGGAGTCAACATTGTGAAAATTACCAGGTGGTGATAATTCCGCTGGCGGACAAAAATAGTTTGCATCAAGCAGGATGTTGTCACAGAAAGCAGCTGTGGGGGGAAAACAAGTCATGGGCAGACGTCCTGCGGTGCCCTGTGTCGCCACCAGCCCAATAAAGTGACCGCAGTGTTTGACATGCCGCTCTAACAGGCTGCTGAAGTCTACACGCTTCAGCACGCAACAAGCCCTGGTTGTTTGTCAGAATAATTCACTATTTTGCAGGCATTAAAAGCAAGATCTCATTTTTTCAGTCTGTCTGCAGGGAGCCAACAGCTTCCATGGAGCCGTCTATAAATGTCCCACATTGCAAGTAAAATCTTCCCCATGCATTTAGGCAGAGGCGTAGCCAGAACATTTTTATAAAGGTGGCCAGGCAATACCCAAAGTACTCTGAGGGGGGGCCCGAAAGAGGATAGGCACCAGAACCTCAGGGTTAATCTACACTGTTCCAACAGGAAAATTAGCGAATACAACGTCCATATTTTCTAAATAAATACAAACCATACTTTCGTACAGCCTTTGCTAACAAATAGAAGCATATATTTAAACATCCGTCTAGAAAAAGGTATAGGGCAATCAGTGGGGTCCGAATAAAGAAAAATCATCAACCAGTAAAGGTTCACATACATTTCTAATTATAATCTGTTACTTTAAACTTAATTTAACACTGAAATAAAATGAGGTGGTTATGCATCCATGTTATACATTGAATTTTTAATGAAAAAAATAGAACATTTGCTATTTTAAAATCTAAAGAGTTATTTAAGTAGAGAACAACAATCGTTCAGTTTAGTATATAGGCAATTTCCCAATTCAGATGTTTTATAAAACGCCTGAACTGACCTTTTATTATTTTTTTCTTCCTTTTTTCTGTCTTAATGAGAGCAGTGGGCTTTATGCTGCCCTGCAAGGTTTTAAACCTGGGTTCGAATGGAGACTAAGCCATTCTCAAGCACATATCAAGGGGCTCATTTTGAGCCTGGATCCATATTTATTTTTGATTCTGTTCATGGTGGAGAATCCTGCTTCACAGCAGCAGGTTGAGCCCAACATCCTCTAAATGTGCAGGATCATCTTTGAGCACCATTTCACTTTTCTTTCACCAGTTCACCGCAGTTCTTCCAGCAGTCCACTGCTCTCTTTTTCTCATCGTCTTCTCCTTCTTTCCCATCGCCCGGCTTGCAACAGGTTTGCCTGCCGTGTCTAAAAGTAGCAGCAGCAGCAACCCAGACTGACAGCAGCTCATTGGATAATTGGGATCACGTGCAGCCTGGTGCCGGTAGCTCGAGAGGGCTTTACTGTACAAACAGGAGAAGTGGCGCAAGTGAAGTTAGACACTGTCGTCAGACAACATGCGGTAATTTATAAATGTTTTAAATCAGGTTGGGTCCTGATTAGTCAGCATGTGGGGCCGGATCCGGACGGCAGTCTGCTAATCTGTGACCTCTTATGCAGTGGATAAAATTCTTTCAGATTTGAGTTCCGGGGCGAAAATACTTTCCATCGTCATTACTTACCAACTTTTATCAATAATCATTCTGCATAAAATTGATATTTACAATTACTAATATCTACATAAATTGATTACTTAATGAGTTTTTATTAAAATTGTTATTTATCTATGATTTCACTAAAGACTCGTGGATGACTTGCAGAGACACATCGCTTTCTCTTTACTCCATATAACACAAAATCTAGTTCTAAAAAAGTGCATGAATTCTGTACTTATCATCTTTAATTTTAGTATATTGATGTGCATAATTAACCAGTGTTTTGTTGTCAAGTATTTGTTAATATATGAAAATCTTAAATGTTTTGAATGTTCCACTTGAGAGTAGTACTCATGCAACCATCTGTATTAGAGGAAAAAAAATGGTAGTAGAGGCCAGAGGGGTGGCCAATGATTAACTAAGGGTGGCCATGGCCACCCCTGGCCCCCCATCTAGCTCCACAAACAGCAAGACATTTCTGGATCTTACATTAAAAATCTGGGAGGTGCCTAAGCTGCTAAAACTGTTCTGAGAGATGGAAAGAAGTTATGGAACAGCATAACGTTCCACTCATGTTCCATTTGATGATAGACTTGAGCCCTGGGCATTTCTGGGTTGCAGATGAACATCACATGGGTGACAAATTGTGCATAAAGGGGTGCATAACCTGAAAAACTCAGTTAAAAATAATTAGGCTGAATAGCCTTGAACTTGTTCCAATAAAAAAGTATTAGAACCTGCAGTGCATATGGAACAGCATTGTCAGAATAGCAAGGCCGCCCTTACTGACCCTGTCTGCTGCAGAACAACCTCGATAATTGCCACATGGGCATCAGAAGTGAACCAGGGAAGCAGTGGAAGAAGGAGGTCTGGAGAACACATGGATAAACCGGACGTAGAGGTGTTTAGGCAGGAGGGGTTGGGGAGGGTGGTCCCCTGAAGCTTTATGAAATAGGACTGTCCATAAACTGAAGAAAAAATGTCAGGAAAGGGTAGATGGGGAAAGAAAAGGAGGATGGTTTAAGGCACTGGTGTCAAACTGGTTCCAGAAAGGGCCGTGTGGCTGCTGGTTTTCTTTCCAACCAAGCCAGACGCACACCAGACTCCAGTCAATCATCAAATCATCATAATACTGAACTCACTTGATGGGATGACTGGAGTCTGCTGTGCTACTGCTTGGTTGGAAGGAAAACTAGCAACCACACGGCCCTTTCTGGAACCAGTTTGACACCCCTGGTTTAACTGGATCAAAAAGAACATGACATGCTACCTGTGGCTAAAATACAGAACTGCAGTATTCCTCTGTTGGTTCTTGTACTTGGACCTGACAGGGTTGTTTTTTATTTTTTTACTTTTTTCAAGTTATGCAGAGTGGCCACTGGTGTCTGAGTTGAGCAGTATACTATCCACTAAATCCATCTTGAATATAAGCTTAGATTGTTTGCTAGATTGGAATCATTTAATATGGATGCGTTTAAAGGTGTTGTGGAGGAATGTTTTTTAAAGACCCACCCTCTCCAAGCGTGCAAGAGCGTGCACCAGCCCATTTCTCCTCGTGCATGCTCTGTTTAAAAGTAGCTGTTCTCATACAAGCTTCCTGTCTGAACATCTGCCCTAACCCCTAAATCCCTCCATCACTATATAGAGCAGGGACTATATAGTGGACTTGGTGGTGAACTCAGTTAACTGACCGTTCGGACATATGATCACTACTTTTTGCTCCTTGTTGGTCACGTAACTCCTCCTCCACCGTGCGGTGCCTGCACCATCTTTGTTATCAGTTGCCGCTGTCAGGTAGCGACAGCCTATATCTGTCGCTAACTGACAGCGGTGACGGGAAATCCCATAATGCCTTTCTTTTCTTCTCTTACACTTCGTAGACACTTTTTCTATTACGACCCTCGGCCATTTTCAAAGAAACGTGGTGAGAAAGGTCAGCTTCAATGACTGTCTGAAAAGGTAGCTCATCACAGATAAACACCTGAAAGTGAGCATGCACAGAAAAAGATAGCTAGTGCGACGAGCATGTAGGACGGCTTTATGTAAAGATATCACCAGAAGGATTGACAATCAGGAGGACCGCTTACTTAGATGATCCAGCCGGGAATAAAAGATTGTCCTCTATACCATTAACATCTACGCACAAACAGCGTGGGAACTTTCAACCCAAACTACATTAATTAAAGTAGGATATGCATCGGCACTAAACTGCTTATTAATCGATTGTTTAGTCATTAGGGGCCAAATAAAAAAGGCTTTTTAAAATATATTTTTTAGTAAAAACTTTCAAAATGCCTCTTTTAAGCATAAAACAATATTTCTTAGTTGAAATAAGATTTTATTTCAAGGATTTGAGAAGATTATGAGAATGTTTCAAATTTTAAAGATATTATGGAGCAAATATACATAAAAAAAAAAAAAATGATCCCCAGAATTTGATTTGATAGTAATTATGAACATTGATATACCAAACCAGCTTTTTAGGACCTTCTTGTTTTCCCCCCTTTGCTTTATTAAAATTACATATTGCAATAAAATACACTACAAACTCCTTATAATCACAAAACTACCACAGGTAAAGTGTAATCATTTGTAGTTTAACTGTTTATTTTACTTTGCAGCAGGATTCAACAATGCAGGCAATACTTTTTTCTCCTACTAGCCCCCCGTTCCCAACAACTATCTAGCTCTGCCGCTGTACGGCAGCAGCAGTTGGATGCTTTTGGCAATGTTATACTGGGAAGCTATGGCTCCTACCATCCAAGCGATGGTTAATCTAACATGAACCACCTACCTGAGCCCATAAGGGACAAAGTTGTCCCTTTCATGGAACCTGACAGCTGGATCCTCTTTCCTCAGGATAAAGCACCCCAGCACGAAGCAAAAATAGCTTCAGGAATAGTTTGTAGAATCACCACAAATGTGAGATGTTGACTTTACCTCCAAATGCCCCAGATCTCCGTCCTATGATCGATCTATTGGACATGCTGGAAGTCAAGTCCTTGAAAGCTCAGATTATAGACTATTATAATAGTGTGGCCACAAAGTTTAATATCTGTGTTCTGGACTGAAATGAGAGAAAAACCCAAATCAGTACATTCTTTATTCTTTTCCACCTGTCCTGTGGTTTTCTGCTTGATCTAAAGTTAGTCCTGTTGTTTGAGTCACAAAGAGAATCAGCATATTTAACTTTATCGCAGAGGATTCGTATGTCAGATACTTTCTGGATGATTCATTTTACAAAAAAAAAAAAAAAAACTCACCTACCTTCCCAGAACACTGATCCATCAGAGTCTGACTTGGCATCGGCTTAAGTCCTAAAATGTTTTTAAACACCATTTATCCCATAATGCACCAGGTGTTTAGGTGAGATCAGCATCTCTAAGCTTTGGACAACAAAAACTTCGATAAATGTGGATTTTTCCACCAAATTCATCTCTGTTTACATGGCTTTGATACTAAGGAGAACAATAGCGGTTGTTGAAAATCACCGGTGAGGCGTTAGAAAGCAAAACAAAAAGAAAAAGAAAACTAACATAATTTGGAGCTTTTAGCTCAAAGTCATCAGGAATACACAGAGCTGCTCACCACACTGAGCTTCCAGCATGTATTTAACTTCTGAGAAGATGGTCTTCTTCACTCAAACATCCCGCTGGCAACACAGTTTGATTACTCATTGTGTTCACACAGTAATTACGTCCTTAAAATACAGTATCCACCTTTTAAACTGGAACCCAACCTGTTATTCTCTCTCCTCCTACAGCTGACATCCTCCTCTGAGGAGGCATTTTAAGATTTCTTTTTAAGCTGAGTCTTAAAGCAAAACTATTGAAACACAGTTTCTTTTATCATTTTAATTGCAGTGACCTGAACAAATGTATTGAACCTTTAGGTTTTATACTGTTACATTTTAAAAAGCTACAGAGGAAGAGCTTGTATTGTATAAATTATTTACAAACAGAGTGAAATATTCTCTTCTTTATTCATAACCCCATTTGGCTGTGTACTTTATAAAAACCAATATGGAAGAACTACACAAAATAGTGCTGCGGCCTATAGTAATAATATTTCGTATTGTTAGAATAATTATCATTGATGATGTGTGAGTTTATTACACCTTAATAATAGCTGTCTGCTGCGTGTCAGAACTGATGTTTTCCCCAGTAGTTTATCTAATTAGGCCAGTTCCTCGGTCTGTCTATATAGTTATTATCTTCATTCTGCATGTGGCAAATATTTGGGAATGGAATGAGAGCGGCGTCCTTCAGCTAAGAACATAGTGTAATATTTTGATAAGGCTGGAGCCATGGGTGTCTACTCATCTGCTAAAGTGTATGATGTAATGATGTGGCACATTCAAATTGTATAAAATGCTTATTTAATTGTTTAACGGGGCCACTTCCCGAGAAGTGAGCCCAGTTGGTAAGCAGCTTCCTTCTGTAACTCTAAGCAACTTCTCTTTTCTGTGTAAGATTACAATTTCTATTAAAATCTGTTGTCATGTCTCCTGGTTATACGTATACGTTATGAAGTGTTATTTACAGAGTTTGTACCGAGTGATCTCTTTTCAGCAAAAAGAAAGCTTCAAGGTGTAAACACAGAACTTACCTTTAACAGTATGTTACCTTTATTTAACAGGTATGTCTCACCAAGATTACAAACCTAATGACAACATACCAATAATTACATATCAAAACTAAAGATATAAAAACCAGTTAATATAAAATATAGAGATTATGAGAAAAAAAACGCATGTTTATTCAAAACAAAACTAAAATACCACTTAATATGCATGTATAAACTGATTAAATGCATTAAAATTATCAATTTAATTCAACCTTAAATTTTACAAATAAAAAAGTAAAAAGAGTGACATGAAACTGTAATAAACTTGATCTCCAAGAGGAAAATCTAAAACAAACAAAAAAAATCTTTAAAACACATAAACCTTGGAAATCCTTCTGTTGTTCAAAGAACATTAGTTAGGCAATAAACAACAAAAAGGTTTGTGGCACATTTAGAGCTGGGCCAAGGAAAAATATCCCAAGCAGCCAGTAACTCTGGAGGAGCTGCAGAGTTCCAGATGGTGGAAACATCAAGTTTTGTCTTTGTGAAAAGGTGAGAGTGAGGCATAGTTAAAAGAGAGGAGTATGAATCCATGTTTAAAGTCTGCCTCCATTCACTTAGGGAACACAGGAAGCATGTGGCTGAGCTAAAAGCAGAGCAATCATGGTAGGATACACACAGAGCTGATTAATGGTTAGGATGAATAATACAGAAGCAAGAGCTGAGTTTGAACTATTTAACAAAAAGGAAGTGGATAATTGTTTGGAGGTAGATACTTGGTAATGTGATACCCACAAAGACTTGCAGCTGTTATTGCTTTTTCCACAAAGGATTTATTGGAAGGCTGAATAAAGGCTAATCACATTGTTCAGATTTTCATTTGTAAAAATATTAAAAATTCTATTTATCGTTTACGCTTTACTTTGAAATTATGCACTGGTTTGTGTGTCTGTCCCATAAAAATCTGAAGGATTAACTGCATGGGTGTAGAATGAAAAACTGTAGAAAGTTAATTTTAACTGTAGACGGTGGAGCTGCAAGCCAATGAAAATTCACAGTTTTCTATTCATTGGCCTCTTGTTTTGGTGTTGGGTGGACACGGCTCACTGATGTTGTTTTAGGAACCAGACAGTAAATAAAACATCCTGTTGTCTTTCTGCTAAGGCGGTGCTACTTTCTATTTAATTCAGTCCTGCTTCCTATCAGATGGTTTCACAGAACTCCTTTTTGTTTTTATCCACATGTTGGATATATATCTAGTATGTGCATTGTTTATTCTGATAAATTACTTGAATAAATTACTAGGAAACGTTTTTCAAAATATTTCCAAGGAGAGTGTGCCACCTAGTGTCCCTTTAAAGAAAACGCATCTAGGAGTTTTTCCTCCCTTAAAGAGAGTGAGGTAAATGTATAATGTATCACAGATTTTTTTTTTTTTTAGAAATAATGTGTTAGTTATAATAGTATAGCACAAAATATCTATATTTTTTCCTATATTATAAACATGTAAATCGTGCCGATGCCTGCCTTGTTCAAAACTAGCCTTATTGGTGACATTTACTAAGAGCAAACAGTTCCCAGCAAGGCCACTGGGATTTCAATGACTTTTTAAATATTGGGGGGATTACGCAGAGTAAAACTTTTATGAGTACATTGCTTTATGTGTGAGTTTTCCAATATCCAAGCTGTTGAGTTATTGATCAGCTCAGAAGAGACCACTAGTCTGCAGGAGCTGCTCTTTGAACTCCTATTTTCATCCACAATAGTTTATCTCAGGAGTTTTTTTTTGTTGTTGTTTTTACTCAATACTTCTTCTTGGGACTGAGGTTTCCTTTATGTTTTTTGGGGTTTGGGGGTTGGGAGGGTGTTCAGTTTCTACTTCCATCAGTGTCAAAACTGTATAGTTGCCAATCACGAAAGGATCTTTCAGTAAAAACAAATATTACGGAAGGGAAAATATCAAATAAAAGAGAGTAAGAAGCAAACATTTGTTTTCTTAAAAGCTTAAATTTCTTCAGACAAATGAAATCATTGCTAAATATAGAGCTGCTGAATCATATGGAGAACCAGGCCCTCTAATAAGGGCTGTTAGGTCTCTGTATAACCGGTGTCAGACCTTGGTCCTCATTGCCGGCAGTAAGTCAGACTCGTTTCCGGTGAGGGTTGGACTCCACCAAGGTTACCCTTTGTCACTGATTCTGTTCATAACTTTTATGGAAAGAATTTCTAGGCACAGCCACCGTGTTGAAGGGATCCATTATGGTGGCCTTAGGATTGTCTCTCTGTTATTTGCAGATGATGTGATTCTATTGGCTTCATCGGGGCGTAATTACAGCTCTCACTGAATCAGTTTGCCATCAAGTGTGCTGCGGCCAGGATGAAAATCAGTGCCTCCACATTCGAGACCATGGTTTGAGCCAGAAAAGGGTAGAGTGCCTTATCCAGGTTGGGGAGGATGTACTGCCCCTGGTGGAAGAGTTTAAGTATCTTGGGGTCTTGTTCACGAATGAGGGGAAGATGGAGCGGGAGATCGATAGGCAGAGTGGTGCGGCGTCTGCTGTGAAGGGTTTACTGTACCGGTCTGTTTTGGTGAGAAGAGAGCTGAGCCAAAAAGCAAAGCTCTCGATTTACCGGTCGATCTACGTTCCTACCCTCATCTATGGCCATGAGCTTTGGGTCATGACTGACAGAACGAGATCCCGGATACAAGCAGCTGAAATTAGCTTTCTCTGTTGTGTCTGGGCTCTCCCTTAGAGATAGGATGAGGAGCTCAACCATCCTGGGAGGACTCAGAGTAGAGCCACTGCTCCTCCACATCGAGAAGAGCCAGTTGTGGTCGCTCGGGCATCTGATTAGGATGCCTCCTGGATGGATGGATGGATGGATGGATGGATGGATGGATGGATGGATGGATG